>NC_055958.1:29290032-29300032 GCF_018492685.1 Alosa sapidissima | reverse complement strand
ATGGGTTGGAGGGAGGCAACGGGGTGAGTGGTGGTGAAGCCAAGCAGCACCTTGTAAAAGGCGCCTCTCGTTGAGTACAGAGTCTGAATCAATTACGGCTCACACGACTGGACTCAATTAAAAGTGGCGCCGCCATTGCCGTGTGATTGCAGGATACTTACGGGTGGCGGGCAGGAGCAAATTGAGAGGAGCATTCATGCACATAGCTACTTTTCACAGGCACTCCACGGCCCGATTGACTGTTATCCCGCCTTTGTGCGGCGCTGAGCGAAGCGCGGGTGGGGTGGGGTGGGGTGGGGTGGGTGTGGTGGGGGGGTGGATTCTGAGCGGATTCACAAGACATCAGCAGACACAAACAGCGCGGAGTGAAAATACTTATTGAAGACTGATATTATGACTCCCCCTGGTTTTGTCATTCAAATAGACCTCCACTCTTGTCCTGAGGGCCATGAATGACAACTCTTATGCTGATGGGCACACAGTGTATGGACACACAGTGTGTGTGTGCCTGTGTGTGTTTGTGTGTGTGTGTGTGTGTGTGTGTGTGTGTGTGTGTGTGTGTGTGTGTGCGTGTTTGAGTGTGGCACACACTTCTTGTGGGGGGGGGGGGGGGGGGAGTCCATACAGTAGAAGACTGTTCTCTGGGGGCCCTAATCTCTACTTGTCCTCCAGTTCTGCCTCCTTTCATGTTCTGCATGGCTTAAGTGATGTGTCGCTCCTATAATGGCCCATTCAAGAGTCGACAGGACAGCCCTCAGTGTAAGCCAACGAGGGGCACCACCGACCCCATTCAGGGGACTTAGCTCAGTTAAAGAGCAGGTTGGTCCACTGAGGACAAGGAACACTTGAGTTGTTTAAGGTGATGCTTGTTGCTGTTTATTAAAACACCTCAATGGCTATTGGTTACTTTTGTTTGTTCAACATTCTTTTAAAGTACAAGTCCAAATTACAATCCAAAGTACAAATCCATATAAGTGTAATTATTTATACAGAATGGAACACACACATTTCCATGAGCGTTTCACTGTTATTCTGTTGTATGTTGATACAGTCTTTTGTTGATAACATTATACCACAAAATACTATGTCATAAAACTTCACATATCTGGGTCTTCATAATTCACAAAATCTGAGTGTACTTTTAGAATTCATACAAAGGTTCATGTTTAAAAAAAAAAAAAAAAAAAAGTATATATATATATATATATATATATATGTATGTATTTTGTCTGTCCCCTCCACTGAAACATGACGTGGTATCAAACAGAGATATACCTCTATGGCAGGGACACAGTTTTGGAAGTGACTCCAGACTGCATTTGAACACACTACAAAGGGAGCTCCTCATGGTACAGAGTAACAACAGCAGACAGGAGAACAGAGGTAAGCTTCTGTGCCTTCTGTTTCTCAGAAGTCTAACTCTTGATTTTTGGTTTGTTTGTTTGTTTTGTTTTAGTTTGTTTGTTCAGTTTCCTTTAATCTTTAAAAGTTGGCTTACCACTAAAAAGCACCAAACAAGACCAGCCGCTCTGACTGAAAACTGAAAATACGGAATAGCTTTCTCCACAAAGTTTCCACAATAACTTTGTTTTATGATCACTGTACGAACTGAGCAAGGTGTGTGTGTGTGTGTGTGTGCTTGTTGTATGTGTTACAGCTGTTTCCGAGTAAACAAGGAGAAGTAGAGAACTGGTTGCATTTCACTGGCACTCATTTCCTAATCTGTCTCTGCCTGAATATGCACCTCACTTTCCTATTGCCACCACATTCATCTCTCATGTGTTCTCATGTCAAAGGCAACGAGTCCCAACTGGCAAGCAACAAAAGTCAGGCTAAACTAGCAGAGGTTTAGTTTTTTGAGAGGATTATCAAAACAAAATGTGTTGAAACAGTCGTCATGTATAGGAGTTCATGACTTAAACGTGGTAAACAATAAGGAAGTTAGTAGTACATGCTTTTGGTCATCCACATTTTGTTTTAAATCAGCTTTAGTGATAGAGAGGGATTAACATCTTGAAGTAACTGGAAAAAAAGAATAGGCTAATATTGGGATATTCCCCATAGTCATCCAGAATAGAACATTTTCCAAGTGACCTGGATGTCGCCAGTGATTGATTATGTTTATTTGGCCAATGACAAAGCTAGACAAGCTATATGTTCCTCCCACTGACTCTATATGTCAGTCCAGTCACATGGCTTGTACAGTAAGACTCTTAACTTTATGTCTGTGAAGCAAAGATGGCCAGTATACGTACCTCCTGAGCTCATTGTGCTGACTAATAACCTCTCAGATAGATGGAAATGTTGATCCATCAATCTCCCCAGGTCTGCATAACACCTTCCTATACACACATACATTTACATTAACACACATGCACACGGGGAGTGTGTGTATTGTAGGAGTATATTGTTTGTGTGTCTGTAGGAGTACATTGCAAATAATTATACATTGCAGTTTGTATCAAACAGTTCACTGGAATAATCATAGTCTAAATGACAGTTTAAACTGAATGCTCTTCCAAATTAATGGGTCCAATTTAATTCTTTAATACGGGAGAATGAGAAATGATCTCAATTTTGGTATTGCACGAGAGAACAGAGCAGGCTCTGTGCGGGGAAAACAAACTGCTCCTTGTGAAGAGAGAAGCACACAACTTGAAAGGGAGACTCTAATGGACTTAATTTGCATCGGTTTAGAGAATCCTCCTTCTTTATCTTCTAAATTTGGAAAAGCATCAAGACCATCACTATGAAATTGGGGATTCACTTCAAAATGCGATTGGCAGCCTGTAAAAGAAACACACGGATTGGTCTGATTTGTTTACTGTGCTTGGTGTTGTCCCATGGAGTCTGTCAGATGTTGAAATGTGTTTGAGGCTTTTTTTTTTTTTTTTTAAGAAAAAGGGCTTAACCCTGGGAAGGAAGTGGTTCTGAATCAGGTTTGGCCCAAAATCGTTCACAGATCTGTCGGATCTTAAGCATTAGGGGCGTCTATGTCCTCCTCTGACTTCAAATAGACATTTGCCGAAATGCCAGTTTATCCAGTCGCACTGTGGTTTTCAAGTATCACAGAGAGAGAATTAAATACATATGCATGCCTTCAAATTATAATAAAAAAAACATCATACACACGAAACTTGGATAATCCAATCGCACTGTTTCAATTTTTCAATTTGTGAGCGGATATGTGATATCACAGAAAATGATTAACCTGAGAGTTGGCAGCTAACTCAGCTAATCGAAGCAGACTGTGATCTCCCACTTGCACACTGCACTAAGCCCGAGCATTTCCATCCAAACCACTGCAGACCAGAGGAGTGGTGACATATTGAAACGCAAACCACATCCTTTCGGACAGAGGTAATGAAAAGGTGGCAGACAGAGAGGAGGAGAAAGGGTGGACTAAGAGAGAGAGAGGGGGGGGGGGGGTTAGCGCTAACATAAAGGCTTGCTGTGTCTCTGTTCTCATCAGCTCTCTTTTACTTCTGCATTATCCCTCACTAGACAGAGAGAGAGAGAGAGAGAGAGAGAGAGAGAGAGAGAGGAGAGAGGGAGAGAAAGAGGAAAGATTTCCCTTGACAAAAATTAAACCAGTTACTACTTGGCACTTTATTATCTCTTCAACTGAATGATTTATTGTTTGTGGAATGAAAGCAAAAGAGCAGGAAAATTACATTTTCGGGGGCCGTGGCACGAGAGCCCCGGTCCTGCCCGTGTCTTTAGCCCAACGTCCTGGAAGAGCTCACGACAAACAATAATGTCAGCTGTAATTGATCTAGGGGATGGCTGCCGGGTGCCCTCCGGTAAAAGCCCACTATTTAAGCGACAATCCACCCGCCCGACGCCCCTCAGAAGCTGTCTAATGAAGCTGTCTGTCTTTGCTATTTACCTTCTCTTAAATGGAAGGGAAAGATGTACTGTATGAGCCCTCCGAGAAGATTTGCTTTCTCTCTCTCTCTCTCGCTCTCTCACTCTCGCACTTCTCTCCCCCCTCCGTGAAATAGGACCTGCAGACGCCTGTGGAATGCATAATTGCGTTGCCGCAGTCGAAAGCCGTGGATCCGGTGCTAATTAAATGACTGGTCTCAAGCCTATCTGTCTTTGTTTGGGTGTGGAGGGGGGACCGCTGGAACAATAGGTTGTAAATGCTCTTGTCAAACAAAACGCAAAAACGCCACGCAGCCAATCCTTTGATTCACGAATGACCCAAACAGGCTAAAGAAAATAAACAAATAAATAAATAAAACGCCAAACCAGAGGAAAAAAAGCAGAAGGAAACTCATATCAAAGGTATTTGCATTCATTGTCGCTTTGACATTAAGGCTCCCTGTCTCGCGGCCTGATCTCGGCAAACTTAATTTTTTGATTACCGAGGAGTGGAAATGACTTGTACGTGCTGTCCACTCCTATGAACCAATGTGAGCCATTAATTGACCTCATAAAATGGAGGAAGCGGTTTTTCCCCTCACTTCTTCTCCCTCTGCAGACAGAATGGAGGGGAGGGGTGTGGGGATGGAGAAGCGGAAGTGGACTGTAATGAACTCTGATGTTTGTACACACAGCTTGGTAGGCAGCGCTTTGTTGTGGCTAAATTGGGGCTTTCGAGGCCACTGTAAAAACATGGAAGTGGCAAGTTTGTTCAACGAAATCTTAAATTTGTAAAAAAAAAAAAAGAACACTCACCACCTTCAACCCGGACAGTCTATATATTAGTTAATGTAAATACATTCTGCCCATGATCCGGCATGGAGAGGCAAGGATGCTGACGGGATAGTAAAATAAGCCTGAACAAAGGTATTCGAGAGGTGCTCTTGAATATAAAAGCAGGAGTCCCCTTCATAAACACGCCAAGGAGCCTGCCATTGCAGCCAGTAATATAAAATGCTCTCCTCGTTCACAGATGGCAGACTCAAGTCAAGGCTGGTAAACCCTGGCTCTCATTAAGGCCTAAAGTAACCCAAGGTACTCCACTTTGATGTGGCCACCCACAGCCTTTGCAGTGTCATTGAGGGAGACTTTGAAGCTTTTGTGTGTTTATCCAATAACATTAATCATAAAAAAATAACATCTTGAATTCGTTACAAAAAAGGAAATACCTGCAGTGCACATACAGACTAGAGACACGAGTAAATAGGGCACACAATAAAATGTAAGAAAATAATTCCATCACGGAAAATATTATCCAGTATCATATAGACAAATTGAACAGACACACAATCATGCACACACACACACACACACACACACACACACACACACACACACACACAAACAAAGCAGAGACATTCGTGCCATTCGACAGGGATGCTTGCCGCAGAAGTAGAAAAATGTATGCGTTAACATGCAAATCTGTCAGACTAAACAAATTGCTCTGACAAACATCTTCACAGGGGCTGCTTTAATAAGTAGCAGAGGGCTAAAAAAACATCTCATACACACTTGTGAGTGTGAGCACTATAAAAAAATAATGGCATAACAAAACATCTTTGGTTTGATGAGGTAGCATAATTACACTACCCCAGAACCATCAAAGGAAACATGTGGTTGGGATTATTGAGGAGACAGCCAGTACTGTTTTCAACTGGGTCTTTTTTTGTCCCTCTCAGAGAAGATAAAAACAGGACAAGCAGTGCTTGGCATATGGAGCATAGGATTTTATTTCAATAATACTACCTGTTATTACAGTTAGAGCATTAATAAAGAGAAGAACCGTTGTGATCTCCAAAAAAGAAAGAGCTCAAACAAGAGAGAACAATGTTTTTTCCCCCCAATTTATCAAGAAAAATGTTTAGAGAAAGAATGCTATTGAAAAAAAAAAAAAAAACGCTTGGAATTCGGGTCCCATTTTTTCTCTCATTTAATTGCCCCTCAGTATTTGCTTAAGTGATTGCTCAGAGGGATCAGCAAATGCCAAACACAATTTCCCAAGACACTGTATCATGTTCTCACGAAATAAGGGATCAACCTTCTGATTTGAGTTAAATTTGGATTAAATATTTCAAAAAGAAAAATAACAATAACAGTGTAACAGCATCAGCATCAGGCATTATGAGGCTGTGGTGACAGTAGCTTCGGTGGCGTAACTTGATCTGGTTAACATAATTATCTGCTCGGTCAAAGACACCGAGACATGAGCCCTCAGGACAAATTACTAAGTAAGCACAAGGCCATTTGGGTCAGAATTGGTTTCGCTTCAAAGTCGTCGTCCCCACATCACTCTGAGCAAAACCACAGCGAGCGGCCGGCACTTCACAAATCTGCTGCCACTACTGCTACTGCTACTACTACTATTACTACTTACTGCTGCATTCGTGGAGGGCGTGATCCATTCAATACCAATCAATAACTGCGCCCGCTCCCGCGCATCCACCCTTCCCCCTGAGGCAGTGACACCCAAGCATATGGACGAATCACTTCCATCTGATACTTAGCAAAGGGTCCCTTTTAAAAAGATTGCTTTCAGTCAATGGCCAGCAGTTGTCATTCGACTCGGACGGCGAAATGAAATATATCGAGCGGCATTATCCATCACGACGCGCTTGCGTTTGGCCATCGCAAGTGCTGCTTTTTTTTGAGGGGATGAGGCCTGGTCACCAGGATCATCTGTTCTCATTACGAAATTAGCCCCACATCATCCTCCATGGGAGTTAATCTGTTACAACTGTCACATGCTAATGACACCGACGCATGGCGCACATTGCGGGATCATCACTTTTATGTTTTAGTTCGAGAGAGAGATACAGACAAGTATGACTCTCCGGGTGAAAATCAAGATGAGATAGTAAAAAAAAAGAGATAGTGCAGGAAGAACGAGGCTCTGGTGGAAAACAAGCTCCCCTTAATTAATGTTTTTCTAATTTAACGACTTGAGGTCTTGCAGGGCTACGTGCGCCCAGTCCGTGGCAGCGCTGCGGCGAGCTAGCGACAGTAGAATAGCGTTAGCGCTAGAAGATGGATGAGTCTGAAATGTGGCCAGCGCCAGATGAAAGATCAGCTGTCATTATTACCCTGATGTGGAGCCGGTGACCAGCGCTAGAGCACAGACAGGAGGCTGCCATCACCAAAATGAGAGCAGCCCTGTGGCAGATCTCTCTCTGCTAGCCTTCAGAGAGACAGAGAGAGAGAGAGAGGCAGAGAGAGAAAGAGAGAGAGAGATAAAGATTAAAATAGAGAGCAAGGGAGATAAGGAGTGAGAGAGAGGCAAACAGACACTGGCAGGGAGAGCGAGAGTGTGTGATAGAGAGAGAAAGAGAGAGAAAGAAAGATAGCAGGAGGAACAGAAACATTCCCTTACAGAGAAAGAGGAATTTGTCACTGACAGCCCTGCTATATGAGTAGCACATTCAAGGCAAATTGAGATATAGATCAATAGCTGGCACTCTCTAAATACATGCACTACGTTACATCCATGATTAAGTTATGTGATGCACAAAACACATTTGTGTTCCAACGAGAGCAGGTTTTTTCCCTTTAACAAATGCTCACTGGATCCTTTCACGACTCCATTTTACTCCTTTATAGAGTACATTATGAGCCTGGTATACATTTTACATGTTAGCTACTTGCTCAGTTTGTTTTTGTTTTGTTTATTCGTCTCTTTAAAGAGGATGAAAATATGGCAGCGGCAGGTCAACAGACGCCTAGGCTGCAACACAGAGCAGGTTTATGAGTCCATCCGGACGTCACCTGAGGCCGCGCTGCTTTATTCGGACTGACAGCTGGATTAACCTTGGCTGTGGATGCCGCACGCCGCCGCTGCCTCTCCGCCACGCATGATGGATGCATCCTGAAGGATAACCGTCCCCTCTTACATTTTAATTGTAGCAATGTTATCGTTGCTCTAATCGCCTTTAATAATACAATTGCACTCTAGCATTGTGGCGCGCACTCAGACACGACACAATCATGGGGGATGATGATAATGCATTATGCGCTCGTTTTGGGAGCTGTCCTCCATAATTGATTGTGCCGGGGTGACCTATCGGCACAATACTGCACTCCATGCACTTTAAGCGCACGCATATTTCACATTACAAACTGAAAAGCCTTATCGTGTGTGAAAGGTTGAATGTCATTTATTACACGTATCACATTTACACCAAGTGACATTGTCTTTTCAAATTGCCCTGATCTCCTCACTCCTATCTTTGCCTGCAAAGGTCACTCACATCCACTCGTTAAATGCAACCTGACAGAGATTAGTCAAAAGGGACAGCCAAATGGATGCATCACCACCGAATCAAACGTCTCCAAATTAATTTATCCAATTAATGAAAAATGAGGGCAAAGGCTGATTAGGTGTGACAAGTAAACTTGGTCACTTCTCTTTTTTTTCCGCTTGCAAAAGCCGTGCCGTCGCCATTGTGAAGTAAGTGAATCGGACAGCAATACAAACATTTGCATTGGGGTGGGGTTGGGTGGTGGTGGGGGAGGGTTTGCAGTGTGCTTTCCTCAGCTCAAAATAAAAATGCCACAACAATCATTCAGGGACACTGGAGAGAACTTGATATGGATCATTACGGAAATAATGTTTAATCAATTCGCTCCGTATTGTAATCTATTTCTGCAGTTGTAGGCATTTGTGTAAACTGGTACACACAGCTTTACACAATGTTTTCTCTCTCTCCCTCTCTCTCTCTCTCTCTGTCTGTCTCTCTCTGTCTCATCCAAATCATGCATATTCAATTTTATGCTGATGCTTAACTGTCGATGCACCCGGAATTAGAACAAGCCATTCGGCTTCATTAAAAATAAATGATTATCAAGTTATCTTTTTGAAATTCTATTAAAATGTGTGACGCTCTCCACTTATCTGTCACCTGCCTCCCCTGAGCAGCCCAACACTAATAGAGTGACTCGGTAGACAGGCACCCCTGGGAACCCTCATCTTGCCAAACTGTCCGCTTCCGCCACTCTGGTCCAGCCTCCGACGGCTGGCTGACTGTCTACGACTGTCTAATCCAGACCCCCACCCACCCCCCAAACACACAACACACACACGCCTCCTTGTCCCTGCCCGTTCCTCATCCACACACCCACACACACCCTCCCACGCAGGAAAACACAAATAAGACAAAGACACATCAGGATTGCCTGACAATATCGAGAAGAAGTGGCATGGAAATACACCAAAAGGGAAAAAAG
Source organism: Alosa sapidissima (assembly GCF_018492685.1). NCBI lineage: Eukaryota > Metazoa > Chordata > Actinopteri > Clupeiformes > Clupeidae > Alosa > Alosa sapidissima. The sequence continues at coordinate 29,290,888 of NC_055958.1, read as the reverse complement.
TGTTCCAAACGTGACAGAAGGTGACATGATGATGTGTGTGTGTGTGTGTGTGTGTGTGTGTGTGTGTGTGTGTGTGTGTGTGTGTGTGTGTGTGTGTGTGTGTGTGTGTGTGTGTGTTTGTGTGTGAGTGAGTGTTTTTCTCTCTCTCTCTCTCTCTCTCTGTCTTCCTTGTTTGTTTGTTTTTCATCTATTCTCAGACACACAGGGATGGCGTAATCTTGTTTTCCCCGCTACGCCCACACACACACACACACACAGACAGACACACACAGACACACACACACACACACACACACCAGGCAGGCCCACAGGAGCGAGGTCACGGAAACGTAGTGTTGGGAAGGGGGGTGGGTGCACATTATCTGGGGTTGTTTTGGGGCGGTTGTTTTAATTGCAGCGCGGGTGACAGGCAGCGAGAGGGACATGCGGTAGCCCTGGGCCATCGACTGGTCACTTTCTCCCCCAGCTCCTAGCGACAACAGAGAGAGAGAGAGAGAGAGAGAGAGAGAGAGAGAGAGAGAATCCAAGAGAGATAGAGGGAGAGAGAGATAGATGAGAGAGAGAGGCCAAAGAGGCCGTGGAGAGATGAACATTTCCAAAGTGCTCTGCGTTTAACCATGAGTGTGTCTGTCTTTATTGTGTTCACATAAGGGTGTTTATGTGTGTGTCTTTACGTGCGCGTGTGTGTGTGTGTGTGTGTGTGTGTGTGTGTGTGTGTGTGTGTGTGTGTGTGTGTGTGTGTGTGTGTGTGACAGAGGCACCAGCTCGAACAAAGACAAACCCTTGTTGAATTTGTCCTTCCACAGAGAGGGATTTATTATTAGAAAGGACATAAACAGACTAATTAAATCACAGC
>NC_055958.1:29255286-29289832 GCF_018492685.1 Alosa sapidissima | reverse complement strand
TTGCTTGGTTTGTGATCTGTAATTGTGGCATTTCCTCTGAGTCTATGGAACAATCCACATTGTGCACAGAGGGAACCCCCCACCACTCACTCTCCCTCCCTCTCTCGCTCTTGAAGAAGAAGAAGGAGAGAGAAGAGAGAGAGAGAGAGAGAGAGAGAGAGAGAGAGAGAGAGAGAGAGAGAGAGAGAGAGAGAGAGAGAGAGAGAGAGGGGAAAAAAAGTCCCAGGGAAAAATCAAAGTGATCCAAGCCATCGGTTTAATCAGAGTGCCTCCTCTTCTGTCCTCTCTCTCTCTCTCTCCCTCTCTCTCTCTCATTCTTTCTCTCTCTCCCAGGATGTTTGGTTATTTGGCTCAAAGTTGGACTGGCTGTTTTTGTTATAATTAATAACATTGATGCAAACAGGAGAGGGTAATTGCGTTGAATATTTAATGCGGGGGGAAAAAGAAACATTAGCCTGTTCAATTTACATCAACACAAAGACAACACAAGCAATCCAAGCCCAGGAAAAGAACGGAGTGTCCTTCACACACACACACACACACACACACACACACACACACACACACACACACTCTCTCCGTTTGTCTGGGCTTTAAACACACTGCAAGCTGTGAAACAAAAGCACCGGGGGCATCTACATCAGAAAAGCATTCCTCTCAAAAGGGCTTTAAAGCTCCTTTACATCCACAGCCATTAGAATAAAACATCCTGAAACATAGGTGGATTTTTAGATACTATTTCTGTATCCACCTGATTACCTCACTATATACATAAGATATGATGACATATTTAGACTAATAATAGATTAGTGATTTCCATGTGATTGCTTGGGGTGACAAAAACAAACCTATTCATGAGGTCATTACCCAGCTAGGTCTACACTACATAGTTGACTACAGTGGCCTGCGTCTGAGCAGCTAGAATGGCTGCCAAATAAAGTTCTGGACAAGAAGAGTCATGGCTATATCTGTCGAGTGATACCAAGCTGCACACTCCCCTCTGCATAATGTACTTGCGGCCAGTATATGTTAGGTGCTCAGAGACCAAATCTGGAGAGGCAATTAACACTCGGTCTGAGTCACGAGTGCAGAGATACAGTCATCTCTAGTGCTGTACACATTACAGCTAGTATGGGCAAATATAGGCTATGTGTCCTACTCGGGCCACTGTATTTCTGCACAATTTCTCTATCAGATACAAATGTTCTAACATATGAACACACAAGTGATTTTCCAGTTCCATAAAACAGTAAGTTAATAGATATATTATGATGGTATATGATCTTTGTAACAAGAGTGTGTGTTTACATTCGTATTTGTATTTGCTGTTGTCTTATATTGTCTCCACTGCTGTAAAACTCTCCTTTTCCCCTGTTGTTCTAATGCAATAACGCTCCAAATATGACAGAGAAATTTGCTGTGAGATAAGGCCGGACTGGAGAACACTGTCTATTTCACTTAAAAACCTAATTTATGTCGCAATTAAAGGCTGAAAGAAGCTGCTGCTCAGTGCGGCAGCTCTGAAAAGAGCCGGCCATATTTCTCCCTCTTATCATCCAGCCTTCTCCTATTGGCCCACCCTGTCACAAGAGACTGCTTGATATAAACAAGAGATTGCACAGACATCCCAGTAATCAATATTAGGATGGCTTCAGTACCAAACATCATTTGTCTCGGGCCACCATTCCTTTGACCAAACGAAGCATTAATTCAAATCATAAATCTGAGGTGATTTAAATCCGAGGGAATGAGAATGGGGAGAGGCCTGGCTCCCCCCGCTTTAATGATTTATTTTGTACATTTCTCGCGAGCGAGAGATTTGTCCATACACGGTGACAGGTCACCTTCAACCACCACTGGCAGACTCTTCATCACCATGCCGACGAGCATCTCATCGGCGCAAGTAAATATTAAAGGGAAAAAAGAATCCAATTGATTGTGGAAGGGGCCGGAGAGGCGTCGCTTCTGCCATATATTTCACTCAGAGGGGCTAATGCCCGCGCGCTTGAAGCCACAGCGGCGGCGGCGGCCGACGCTCGCTCATGGGCCAGAATTATTATTCTTGTGGGAGAGGGCCCCGTGTGCGCTCAAGGTTACAATTTAAATTGTAAAAAGATAAAACAGTTTCTTATTAGCTTCATTGCCGTAGCCTTGCGAGACTTATTCACATTCATCTTTATTTCTGCGACCTCGTAGCCTGCCATTTTTTTTTTTTTTCCCTCGCAGTCATGACCTCAGTGTGTTTGCATTTTCTCACGGTAATATCGACTTAGGATGCATCCATGTGTTTTCTTCCCCTCCCCCCCTGACGTATACGGAGTCAAATTGCTGCCCAGCAAATCCTCTGGTAGGCCACACGGATGGTCAAAACATGGGAATCAAATGCAAAAATTTAGCTGAAGGATTACGTGTATCATTTGTAATGGGTTTGTGATTTTACACAACACTATTATTTCCACAGAGAAATGGCTCGGAGTTAGAGAGGAAAATCCTACTGTGTTTCAGAAATCATTAATTGAAATGGAAGATATTCAAAACCAATTCAGTTGTACAAATTAAATTAGCAGCCCACTTACAGTAATAGCTAATAGCTTTGGGATGAAGTGCCCATGGATGCATCTCAACACATTAAAAAAAGGACTCAGTTTGTCATTTTCGGTCAGGGGAAAGGAGATTGCAGTTGGCATCGTGAAATTAAACAAATTGGTACCACTAGAGCTTAAGGATACCATTCAGCAGGAGAAAAAGGAGTCGATCTACTGTCTAAAATGGTTTGTTAACAACAAAAAGTACAGTAAGCATTAAAAAAGGCCGTAAAGCAAACAGTAAGTTTCGTTACAGTACTGAGCTATGGCTGGAAACAAGTGGCACCATTGGTAAATTGCAAGGGGTTGTGTTTGTTTTCTTAACCTTTAATGTGCATGGCTATTATGCACTAATGAATAAAGTAAGCAATATACTACTGTAATGTGGTCCAAACATAATATTTAGATAATCAAGCACAGTATATTACAGTAACAATGACTACATACATTGGGATATACATGGTGATCTGTCATCCATTATCTAAGCTATCTGGCCTCATATTTAGATAGCTATCAGTTCTCAGTTATGTGCTTGCTCTGAGAAATAAATAGATTTGTCACAGGGATTCTCCTGGGCTCTGAGATGAGCACTTAATGAGTCCACCTGAATGAACCAATTAGGGAGCATCCAAACAGGCTGATATCCTAGCCGGCCAATTACACTGTATATACAGAACACATTGATATGAGGATGTGTACTTTTTTATTATTATTATTTAATTTATATAGTATATTTAGTATTTAGTTTTGTTAGTTTTTCGTATATTCTACTGTCTCTATTGTACAGTGGAGTTTTGTTATATGTATATACTTATATTTACCCTTTCTGCTGTAAGTGCATGTTGTGTGTGATGTCTGTATGCTACTGAGACCTTGAATTTCCCCTTGGGGATCAATAAAGTATCTATCTATCTATCTAACTATCTATCTATCTACTTCTATTTGGATACGTTTGGCAGAGATGCTAATGTAATTTGCAATAGTTTTAACATGAACGTTTTTGATACAATTAATGTGTACAAAAACAAACAAACAAACAGACAACTCAATCCAATCCCATCAGTGCTGCTGCAAGGGTTATCTAGCTGTGAGTTAGGAGCTTTCACACCAGTAGCTTCTGGGCCACTGATACCTGACTGACTATGAGTAAGTAAGTCTTGATGTTTGAATACTAGAGAGTAGAGGAGAAGGTACGAGAAATGAGAGGAGTGGAAAATAGAGAAAAATACAAGAAAGAAGGGAGTAGAGAGACTAGAGGACGAGAGGTGAGAAGAAGAAAGGAGAGAAGAAAGGAGAGAAGAGAGTCAAGAGCCATGGAGTGGAGAGAAGAAGAGACAACAGAGGAGAGGAGAGAGGTGTGGAGAAAAGAGAAGAGAGGAGAGAAGAGTGGAGAAAGTTATAGAGAAAAGAAAAGAGAGGAGAGAGGAGAGGAGAGGAGAGAAAAGAGGTGTGGAGAGGAGAGGAGAGAGGTGTGGAGCGGAGTAGGGTGATGCGAGGAGACTCACCCACACTGGAGCTGAGGTCACCATTCTCTGAGTCGCCGGCGCCATGCTGGTTGTTGTTGTGGTAGCTGCTCATGACCTCCAGCTTGATCTTCTTGACCTTCATGGCCTCAGCGATGGCGGCGTTGGTGGCAGCGGCCGCGGCAGCTGCAGCAGCAGTGAGACCTGAGGCCAGACGAGGCAGGAGGAAGGACAAGAGGGTGAGGAGGACGCACTTCATTCACATGACAACAGGTAACTACAGGTGTCACTAACAACATTTAACAAAATGTCAGCAAATAAAATAAAAATAGAAGATCAAATAGATGATGGAGAAATGGAGAGGAAAAAAAAAAAAAAAAGACAAAACCCATACCCATCAGTCATACACATCAGACTGCATTTGAATGGTGATCTGTCAGTGTTTTTACTGTTCTCTCAATCATAATGTCACAGGATGCTCAATAATCACTCCCGAGTGCACACTCCATGACAAATTCTCTAGGCGAACGCGTTGCTTTTGTTTAAGGTATTTCACGTCACTTGACTACTGGCTCGTGCGTGTATATACAGTGGCAATCAGTCTCCTGTCAATCCAGCCATACAAAAGTTACAAAAGTTTGCAAATGTGACAGAATCGTTTAGTTTGAGGGTGATTGGGATAGACACTGGAGTCTTCTCTGGTGCCCAGGTCTTGGGGGATTGAGTTAGAGGGGAGAGGTTCAGCAGTCCCAGCCCTGCCCCGCTGCCATAGGACAGATTATTACCCTGATGGAGCATTACAGAGCCAAGATGTTTCTGGCTGTCATACATGCCACCTTATTCCTCCCTCTCACTTTCTCTTTATCTCTCTCCCTCCCTCTCTCTCCCTCTCTCTCTCTCTCTCTCTCTCTCTCTGTCCCCTCCACCCTCTCTCTCATTCTAGCCATCTCTCTCAATGCAGAAACCAACACCACTGTTTCTTTGATGGTGACAGATGGAAGCCGGATAACATATCGGAGCTGACATGTTGCCATGGTTTCAGTTTTGTAAATAAACTGGTGGGTGCGTGTAACAAAGTGAAAACAAACAGCATGCAACAGGAAAGGGAAAAGAGGAAAACAGGAGAGGGGGGGGTGGAGAAATAAAAATACGCAAAATCCTCCAGACAGGAAATGCAATCTCCTTGAAGATATTGCACCCGTTTCAAGCAATAGCCAAGTAGTACACATATCTAATATATTCATCTGATCTCATCCTTTTGTCATACGACATAGAGGACGTGGGGGAACATTGTGATTCAAATCCTTATGGCCACAGTCACAATGATAATTCAGCTCTATTGTAATTGATTTGGGTGAGGGGAGCGACTGGGCAGACGGAAGCTACCAAAGCTCTGACCGAGAGCTCACTGTCACTCTCAATACTGCTGAAAGTATTGAAAAAAAAAATGTGAAAAGGAGAGAGCAGAGAGAGGAGAGCGGGCCTCCGATGAATGAAATTACTGAAATGAAGTAGACAGATTCATCCAAAACACGGGCCCTGTGTTCAGTGATGTTCAATAAATCTTCTGATCTATGTCTGCTCTTTCTCTCTCTTTCTCTCTCTCTCTTTCTGTCCCTCTCTCTCTCTCTCTGTCATTGCTGTCTATTCTCCCTACCTTCTGAAAATGGCCATGAAGCACAATGCCTATACAAACCCTTCAAGAGTGCAGATTGTTTCTTGTTTTATCCTCCAGAGATGCAAGAAAGGAGAAGGGGGGGGGGGGGGGGGGTCTGCTGCAATGGAGACATAAAACTGCCTTCTGCCAAGATTGTTTGACTTTAGAGATGAGCTTCCACATACATTTCTGTCCACTATGATTCATTATCAGCGAGGTTGCAAATAGAGATTGCCTTTTTGTGCAAGTGTGAGAGATGTTTATTCCCACAGTGTCTGAGAAATGAGGAAGCTCACAGCTGCCGACAGTGTATGGTGCTATCATAACGATGAGTTATACATGCGTTGCAACACGTGCATCTACGCTGTGAGTCCTTGTCATGTGACTGATTTGAAGAGTCCTGTTTCGGTTAAACAGGTTTGGGTTAAACGTCCATGCTGCTTTCTGACGAGGCCCTCCATTTTTAATTGGCTGCCGTGCTGTTCATGCTAATTCTATGAACTCATATTTCTGTTGCTCTCTGATCGTCAGGCCTGCTGTTCAAACCTGCTCTGTGCTGGACTCCTGTGCTCTTCAAGAACATGTGGAAACACCTGAAAGAGTTGGGGGGTGGGGGGGGCAAATGCTCATCTGCATGGTGAGGTCAGCGTTACGAATAAAGCACTCCATCTTTTCAAGAGGCCGTCAACGGGGTTCAGCTCTCTGTGGCTCTGCGGCGCTGCTTGGAACAAACGCGATACGCACATTTATCACCACTTAGCCGTCACATTTCAGTGACGCAACTCGAGTGCGCCTATTAGCCACGTGTCTGCTACCACCAGGGCAAGGGGAGAGAGAGAGAGAGAGAGAGAGAGAGAGAGAGAGAGAGAGAGAGAGAGAGAGGGAGAGAAAGCAAGAGAGGAGGGGGTGGAGAGGAGAGAAAGAGAGGAAAATACAGAGGATGGAGAGAGTGAGAGAGAGAAAAAGAGTGCAGAGAAACAGGGTGAGGGAGTGAGAGAGGGAAAGAGAGATGAGAGAGAGAGAGAGAGTGAGAGAGAAAGAGAGAGTGAGAGAAAGGAGGGGATGGCAGAAAAAAATTGAACATGTGGCATTAATACGCCATTGTGGCTCCTCAGCAGCTGATAGGCAGATGGCACAAGGCACTTTCTCTGGCTGGGGCCGGGGGCCGCATATCATTTAGGTGCCTTGTTTGCATTTTAAAATACATCAGTACCATATTGACGTACAGTATACATCATGTCAAGAGTGGCCACTCTCGTTTGTTGGCGGATGGCGGACGCACGAACCCCGTCCGCTGTTCCATATGCATGGAGAGAGGAGGGGGGAAAGCGCCCGTACCCACGGAGACCGTAAGAGGGTTACACGTTCTCCACATAATGAATATGGCCTCTGCGCTCACTGAAGGTCAACTTTCATTTATGTATAATGGGCGAGAGTCAACTGTTTTCTAAATGAGATGTATGCACAACAGTAAGCAGAGGTGTGTGTGTGTGCGTGAGGGAGTGAGAGAGGGGTGAGGATGGGTTGGATGAATATATTGTATTAGGATCACCTTTGAGTTGTTTGTATGATAAATTCCATCACGCAGGTGCCTTCACTATGCATTTCCATGCGACAATTACACCTGAAAACTGGCCAATAGGAGACGAACTCCAAGGTATGGGTGACCGCTCTCCCAGCCTTACTCTGCGAAGCAGATCTATCTATCTTAGCCAGTTGAAGCTCTCATCCATCAAAAACTCAAATCCATTATTTTTAACATAGCATAGAACAACACAGTCCATAGGGAATGCATTAAATGTATGTATTTGCTCACATATAAACATACTATGCAGACACTACTTTAGTCTCTGGACTACCTATGCTATTTGCCATAATAATGATATTCTTCAGAATCAGAACACTATCATTCCGTTCCTAACCAGCCTGTGAAATGTAACGTGAATATCATACACAAGCTCCATTATATTTACAGAGCACTCGTACACTTTTCACCGGAGTGATTTTCATACAGGTTCAGCAGGTCCCGTTGTCTACTGCTGCTGCTAGCCGCTTGCGTAAGCAACAAGTATACTCCTGAGCGCCAGGCAGCTAAATGTAGAATAAGAGCCATCCCACTCCCTCCTCATTACAATTCATTACCACGCAAAGGGCCGCTATCTTAGAGATCTGCCTGTATACACTTTTTCAAAGTCACCTTTAAATTCAGATGCACCGTGTTTTTTTATTTTTTTTAACTCCTGCACTTTGTTTTTTTTTCCTTTCTTTCTTTTTTTGATAGTGTTTCTCAGTCTTTTTTTTTTTTTGAGGATGAATATCCCTCACCAGTGTGGCCATAAACAAGCTCAGTGGCAGACGAACCACTAGCACAGACATACTGGTGATGTCTGCTGTGAAGGGGAGAGTTGAAGGCGGATGGGGGATGGGGGGGTTGCCAGTCGGAGGGTGGGGTTGGGTGGTGGTGGTGGTGCTTCTTTAACAAATAGAGAATTGCATGGTACTGTCACACCCGAGCACCAAACAGCAAATAATGGAGATGGGGTCTGATCGTCGCCCTCGGAGCATCTGTCATATTAAATAATAATGAAGGATCTATTAATATGCAAAGGAACCAGCGGTAGACTGGCTTAACGCTGCCATGCCTCTGCATATTGTCAGAATGTTCATTATTAATTAACATGCTAGCTGCCCCATACCTGCACCATGTCAGAACATTCTTATAACAAATACTGAATGTATGTGCCCTCCTCCGACTTAGTGTAATTAAATTAAAATCAGATTAACTTCACATCAGTACACAAAGACTGACTTTTACGACGGAGGCGATAAGGAATTACTCATGCTTATCTCTTTATGTTACTCTGTACTCTGTGTTTGTGTGAGTGTGTGTGTGTGTGTGTGTGTGTGTGTGTGTGTGTGTGTGTGTGTGTGTGTGTGTGTGTGTGTCACTGAAGGCTGCACTGAAATCTTACTGTATGTAACAAACAAAAGTCGTATGCGGTTGAGCGTAGAGGTATAATTTAATGCACAGATAGCATAAAGCAAGCCTCCATGTGCCTGTCTGTCTGTCTGTCTCTCTGTCGGTGGGATAGTGCGGCTCTTTCGTGCACTGCGGTGCCTCAACAACTCTGGCCTGTGTGACGCTCGAATCATTAGGAAGCCACCATCAATTACAGACCGTACAGCATGCTATAGAAGTCTCCGCAAGAGGCCGAATAACACTGGGGCTGATGTATCAATCAAAGTCTAATTAAGCTCACATTCTGGAGAATGGCTTATGGCGCTCAACATTTCATTAGACCCCTTTGGTGTTTCTGTTCATTCAAAAGGGGCTTGCCGCATTTCTCTGTTAGGTTAACGGGAAGGTTCAGAGCACGAGGGGAGTCACAAACCCATCCGTGGTTGGTATCACACGACCAGTGAAAAACAGTTAAGAAAGGACTGGTAAATGAAGATATTGCATTTTCTATAATGTTGTATGAAAAAATGACTCTGAACACCTTTGGCAACATCAGTTGTAGTGCCAGCTAATTCTTTGCGTGGTTGTTGTCAGGCTGACCTACTCAAAGCACCTTTTTACGTCACTTGACTCAATACTAGCTTCTCTCTCTGAGACCAAACAGACACCTGCAGCACACACACACACACACACACACACACACACACACACACACACACACACACTTTAGGCGATGGTCAGCAGGGGAGCAGCGACGGCTTCTTTCTCAAAGCTTCTTAACGGTAAAGGAGATGTCATCTTCGCGCGGTGTCAGCCCCCGCAGCCAAATGATAGGATTTACAGGGAGCCGTCTTGCCTCTCCTCTCCGCTCCTCTCCTCCCCGCTCCTCTCGTCCCTCACTAATGCATCAGGAGCCGGCCGACGCCGAGGCTTGTGGAGTCAAGCCCCCGAGGACACTGTCACTCCGAAAGGGCTCGACTCAAAACGTCTTTTAAATAAATATGTGCCCGGTGAAATGAAGACGTGTTCACCAGGACACAATGACGCAAGTCATTTTAAGGCTACAGATATACTATGTTGAGATTATGTTGATATTATACACATACAGTATATATTACATAGACTTAGTGTATATTGCATATTACATAGTCTATGGAAGGGAGGTATGAAAAGGGTAGGCTTGATGTGTAATCTTGGCAGGGATAGAGAAAGTGGCCTTTTTTCAAAGAAACATCAGCAGCAGACAGTTCTTTCCTGACCCTAACCCAAGCTTGCTTTGGGGAATTAAAACAAACACAAAAATAAAATTAATATTACAGTGACTGAAGTCTCCATGCATAAGTGATGGCAGCTCAATTTGCCTCAGGCTTTTTTTTTCCTTTTCTGTGTTGTTATTGGATAACTTTTTTTCTTTAGTGCATGACATTGCATCACGCAGGGAGATTTTTTCAGCCTAATTTCTGCTAAATGGAGTCACCTTTGACTAGTGGTAGGAAGAGGGGTTTGTGTCTGACAAGATGGGAAGCCAACAGGGCATTGTGTTTAAAAGTCAAACCACTGAGAGACAATAGCAAGCACTTACACCTAAAAAAAAAAAAATCCCAACTCTGGGAATACACACGGCTGGATAAATTGAAATGATGCACGGGTAACGCTCTCAAGTGAACTGAATCTCCAAACATTTGTGAAACACTTAAGCTGAACTCTTCAATCTAGAGGCTGCAGGAGCTACGCCAGCACAGAAGCAAAAACTGTCATGACACTTGGTCATTACTATTCATGACAAGCTTATGAAAAATGCATCTGCAGACATGGGACACACACATACACACACTGTACTTTATATTGGCTAGTTGGCTAGCCCACATGTTTTTTTTTCTTTTATTTTCTGTTGTAGTCTGGCTGTGGATTCATAGAACATTGTAGGCTTTTCAGTTAACTGTAGAGTCAGCTCTCTCGAACAGGTCATCGTGGATGGCAGTAGAATTATAAAAAAAAGGCCAGTCCAAGACATCCACTCTAGTGCACTGTGATGATAGACCATTATGGGTCTATCATAATTTCGTGGACTGAAACATAATAAACTACCTTGATAACCTTCATGGGAGAATAATGGAATTACACAAGTGAATACAAGGAAAAGACCAGACTTGCTGAGGTCAGTCATTGGAAATGGAGGATCCCTTCTTTTCAAAAGCCTTGTGCAAATGTCAAGATCATAGGGGACCGTAGGTTTAAAGGCAATGATATCAAAGGCGTTCATATCGCCAGCATGCCGGACTAAATAAGAGTCGTCGTCGGTCTCTCTGTCTCCTGATCTCTTCTCTTCCTGGCCTTTTCGGTTTCCCATTTCCAAATAAGACTCTGATGGCGTGACCTCATGCAAGCTGAGAGGAGGAGGGTTGAGGGAGAGAGAGAGGGAGAGAACACTAACTCACACGAGTTGAAAGCCTCAAGTATCTTTGAGCTCCATTGTCCAAGAAATTGCCTATTCCAGAGCTGTTTTTCAATATCAAAAGCCCCTTTCCACTCCTGTGTGTGCCGTTTTTTAACCCTCATCTTCCTTCCTTCTCCAAAAAACAGTCACGTTGGCAACAAAAAACGGTGTAGGGGAACAAAATGGAATCATACTCTCTGGAGCAGTATTATGGTGAGCTTCCAAGAAACACACACACTGACACAAAGACATCCACACCCATACCCATACATACAAACACACACACACACACACACACACGCACAAACGAACAGAATAAAATTATTCAATATTTATTTTCTGTGATGATACAAGACAATTATGCTATAATAAGACACTAATCCATATTCAGGGGCGCACTAACCAAGAGTTAATGCAACTTAATGGTTGCATTTTATTATCAAAAGGGCCAACAATCCGAGAGCGCAATATGCAAATCGGAGAGAGTTTTCTTGCTCGCAACTTCAAAGCTGCCACAATGCAACCGGCCGCAAATAGAACAAAAGCATTTGCAGTAATAAGACGCGCTGAGGGCGAACTAAAGGCCCAAACGGCTGTTGTTGATTCTTGTGGCGATAAGCTTACTTTAACATCCCCGACCGCCTATGTACATATACCAGTGAAGGGGATTTAATCGGGCTAATTAAACACCACTCTGGGCACAATGCAACATCCAGTGAAATCATTTGAGAGAAAATAACTCTCCTCTCCAATTTGTTGTGTTGTTGTTACCGCTTTCCGGGGGATGAGTGTGTGGGGGGGGGGGGGTGGTGGAAGGGGAGAAGAGAGGAGGGTAGGGGGGGGGGAGTGGTGGTGTGTAGGTGGGGGGGGCTTTGGGTAAAGTGGCTCAGTCCGGTCCCGCGCCCTGGCTCGCTTGTCACTTCCTCCGCCATGCCATTTAGAGGACATGCCTGCGTCTGCTGCGAAGCCAGCCAGAGGGGGTGGGGTGGGGTGGGGGGAGATGGAGAGAGATAGGCGGGGGCACAGGGGGACGGTGCGAGGGGTGGTGGTGGTGGTGGTTGGCAGCACTGTTTAAAGCTGCTTACCTGTGGGGGGAATCATTCCGGGAGACATTAGGCCGGGGACGGTGTGTGGCATTATGTGGGGGTTCTCTGGCGATGTAACACTCTGCGTCGTCCTCTTCGGGGGCCTCCCGGGTCTTGAGCTAAAACAATGTGAAGTGGCAGAGAGAGGGGAGAAAAAAAAGAAAAAGAGAAGCGAGAGAGAGAGAGAGAGAGAGAAAGAAAGAAAGAGGAGGAGGGAGGGGGACAAGGATGGACAGAGACCGTAATAGAATGCAGGAGGGGTAGAGAGGGAAAGTGATAAAGAGGAGGAGAGGAGTAAAGACAAGATGAGAGCCACAAGAGGGAAATGGAGACATAGGAGGAAGAGAGTAGGAATAGATAAAGGAAGAGGGGAAAAAAGAAAATAGGAGAGAGAGAGAGAGAAAAAAACAGGAAAACAGAAAGAACAAGGGATGCAAGAAAAAAAGTAGAGAGAAGGAGAATAGCAGTGGTGAGCATGATGGGGGTACAAATATATGGGGGGGGGGGGGGGACAGGGGGGGAGAGTTGGTGTTAACATTCGCACCACTCCTCAATGCAATTCCAGTCCAAAGACCCAACATGTACTGTAAATAAATTTCTTTTCAAGGACAGTTGCTTTCTGTAGCTCTACATAATAGACTTCCATAACTAATTAGATTACACGCTGAATTCATTTCCTTTATTGAAGATCAACCACTTTTTGATGCATAATTCATAGGCCGTACCTCGTTACCTGTCCCACCATATTAATATCCCCACACTATTTGAATTGCCTCGTTTGCATATGCTAAAATCCAGCTCGCCACTTCTCAGGCTCTGGAAATTACATGTTAACTTGTTATAATTATTACAGTCAGGCCACAATTGATTTATGAGACTTTTAAAAACCAAATATGTGTAGTTCTGGTAATGAATGATATTTTAAGGTTCTTCAGGAAATTAAAAGGCAACGGCAGCCTACGGAAATGTTCGGGCTCGGCGTGATTTAATGTGAGACTTTGCTGGAAGGTTCTGGTGGTTCAGGGTGATTCAGACCTGTTGTGCTCTCCTGATGGAAACTTTTATTACTCCAAATGAGTGGCCGAGATCATGGGATGATTAATGAGAGTGTGTGAGCTGAGGCTGAGAGAGGAGGCGGGGGGGTGTGTGGGGTGTGTGTGGGGGGAAGCCCCCTGAGGTTGGATTTTAAGGTGCTTTTCACCTACCGTAGCAACAGACCCCCAAAATCAATACATGTTCATCACAAAATCCAGCCTAAAACAGCAACTTGTTTAATTATAAAAAACAGGAATGTGAATCTTGTGCTCTGTGAGGCTTTTGCCCTGTGGTTTGATGAGACACACTCTGCCAAAGTAGCAGACAAGTGTGTGTGTGTGTGTGTGTGTGTGTGTGTGTGTGTGTGCGGGGTGGGGGGTTTGTAGCGTTCCTAAACTATTTTAGAAACACAAGGCCTTTTTAAGCAACACTTATCTCCCACATACACATACCAGTGAGGTCCGTCCGCTACATCATTTCTGCCCATTTAAAGACACAGCGCGCCTCAACTGAAACGCCACGCATTTTATCACGTTTTACTTTCTGACAAGCATGAAATTGAAACGGAAATTCTTTGCCCCGTTTGCTTAAAACAGCAGAGCTAATGCAGTCAACGACCCTACCCCCCCTACACACATACACACAAACACACACGCACACACACACACACATACACACACACACGCACACACACACAAACATTTCTTTTTTTTCATACTAGCCCATCCACAGACTTCATACAGCACAGCAGTTAGGCCTAAAGCTGTGGGTTGCAGTTATATGTCTTGTTTGGAATGAGTTGATTCATTCAACTGCTCTGCAGCACTTCTTAGCTCTGCTTAGCCTCCCGCTAACAGATGTATCTACTCTTGTGTGACATTTAGCAGGCTTCTTATTTCCCTTTTTTCCCTGGGTCTGTTGGCTTATTTACCCAAACGACGTTATTCTAACAACACACATATCTGCAAGCAGCCCCACTTTGACTTCTCTCTCTCCCTCTTTCTCTACCTTCCTCTCTTTCTCTCTCTCTCTCTCTCTCTCTCTCTCTCTCTCTCTCTCTCTCTCTCTCTCAGAGGCTGGGATGGAATCTGACTTTAATATAGTGCCTTATCTGATTTTGTCACTTCACAGAAAACACAGTCCCCTCTCTACTCAGATGTGAGGGAAAAGGCGCTCAAATGAGAGAGCCTCGACACAGAGAGAGGACTCCTGAAATGTAATTCCTATTTCTATAGAAACACCCTCTTTGATCTTATGAGGGAGATTGCAGACAGTTTTGCTGTCATCACTTTCAATGTGCTCAGCTGAATTATTTATGAAAGACCTCAATAGAGGGCATGTGATGGTAAAAGGTTTTTTTTTCCCTTCCTCTCTCCTGAACAATACTAAAGGGAGTGAAACTCAAATGGACCGAAATGTCACATCAACTTTGGCTCTGGCAAGCAACGGCTTTGGGAATAAAATAGAATGGTTTAGCCGAGGCATTACAATGGGATTTCCTTATCTGACTAAATGTTGTTTAATAATGATATAGATGATAGAAGGTCGAACATAAGGCTGTGTGCACCATCATGGTGACAAATAGTGTATATCTCTCAATGTACAGCCTAGGAACACCATATTGTGCTGCATTTCAACAAATAAAGGGGGCCCCCATTGTGCCTAAACATGTCTGACATGATATTGCCCAGGCTGATATGAAATCAAATAAACGTGGCCGCCTTTGACCAAGCCTCTCCTTTTATCATTTCCATTCTTTTTTTTTGAGAGAGAGAGAGAGGGGAGAGAGAGAGAGAGAGAGACAGGGAGGTGAATGGTGCGCCATAACTGGAACTGATGTGTCCAAAACGTCTAGCCTACATTTCTCTGCGAGTTGAGCGAATAAGTTCTTATTTTAAACACAGCGAGACTCGGAGATCATGAACGGGAAAATCGGTGCCTGGCGAGCAAGTCAGGAGCAGTTTTGTCCTGGGGTGTTATCCGAAAGAGAGCGCGGCCGGTGTCAGCGGACCGCGCAAGAGGAACATAACCTGGACTGAAGCGAAAGAACCCGGCGATTTGTCAAGCTGCTCGTGCAGATTCCTTAAATAGCCTGGCACAGAAAGTCCCATGAAAAGTAGGCCATTATATTGAAACGATAGCTACAGGGCGTGTTGAGAGATTTCACGCTGTCTGTTGAGCACCAGTATTTAACCCAACCAGCCTCCATCACAATAACGCACCTTTGAATTTCTCCAATTTGCTGTTGTCCTTTGTGTCTTTAAACAAAGCTGAACACTTTAGGTAATGGGGGGGAAACAATTTCACAATGGTTGACGCCTGGTAAATGAGCTAACAATACATAGAAATAGGTTTGCAATGCACTTACAGACAACTGAGCCTGAGATGTAATCATTTATATCTGTACCCACAATCTTTAAAAAATGTCTGTTTAGGGTTATATGGGTGGTGGTGTGTGCTTGTATACATGAACTGTGTGAAAATGTATACGAACACAAAAGCATTGACATGATTTACATGTTTAAGGACAAAAAAAAATCACTAACCAGAAAGTTTGGCACTGCACACCCAAACGCACTTTTAAGAGACAAACAATGTGTTTCTACTTGCAGAGGAGGCCTATGTGGGAAACAGCTAGGAGACAGATGAGCATTATGTTCTGCACTTGCAAAAGCAAATGACTCTCTGGTTTCAAACAAAACCAGTGGTGGAGAATCAGCAGATGTCATTCCCCTTACTCTATTTACATTACAGATAATCACTGCTCTTATATTCCTGGCTTCAATTTAGCAAACATAATAGACCCCGCTAGCCCTGGGCTCAGCAAAGGCAAATATGTCACAAAATCGTAGGAATTCTGCCGCTTTTGTTTTGCAACCATGGTGAAAAGAAAATAGGCCTGAACTTTCCCTGAACCTCACTTCCTTTAATGGACCTGTTCCATGTTGACCCAGGAGTAACGCTGGAACTCGATACCACCCAACACACGACGCTGCAAAAATAATCAGGTTAGGGGCTCACAATACGAGGCATACAGTTCCAATTTCAGGGCAACAATGCTGTTTCAGAGCAATTATTGCACTCTCGTTCTCACCTTCTTTTTCCAGGAAGGGGACAATGAAGGATATGGCCAAATGTAAATACATTTGTATTCCTTCTTATCAGATTACACTCGAGATCTCCACCTCTGAGGGGGGGATGTTTAGGTTAAACCTAAAGATATGACGTACACAAAGACATGTACACATACAAGGAGAAGAGTGTGTACGAGTGGAACACTCTGCACCTTTTAAACCCTGCAACTCCACATGAGACCAGCCTCTCTATTTGCCTCCAACAGCAACCTTTTGACATCTTCAGGCTAAATGGTCTTCCCTGTCGAGGCTTCCGAGAGAGAGAGAGAGAGAGAGAGAGAGCGAGAGAGAGAGAGAGAGAGAGAGAGAAGGCTGTTTTTTCTCTCTCTTGTAAATAAAATAACACCACAGTTTGATTTCACCGAAATGGGGCAATTAACCTTTTGCCTCCGACGTTTGTTTGAGGCGGCAAAAAGGTAAAGATGAAGATATTTATTCCATTTATTTGTGGTTTACCCAAACAAGCAGATAAATCACTCACTCAGACTCACCTCTACCTCTCTCCCTCTCTCTCCCTCCATCTCTCTCCCTCTCTCTCTCCACCTGGGCAAATACAGCCTCTCTCACACACACAGCGCCGCCAATCAGACCTTATAAAATATTAACCCAATGTCATTGCCCTTTTAAAATCTCTCACCTAGAATTCCCTAATTGTTCCATTTCTTTATCTCCCTGTAGCAGAGAGTAAATAAATTAACAAAATAGCTTTTATCGCTCAGAATAACCTTTTAACAGTGGGATTATCGCAGGTTTATTTTTCATTTCTTTTTACAGCGATAGCACTGCATGCCTCATTGATTAGTTTGCCAAGGTGGTGACCAGCAGAGAAAACAAGGTCTCATTGATAACACAAAGGCAAGGCACCTCTACCCAAATAACAAACTATATTCGGCTCCGGCCCTTATTTTTTTTAACTTCCGCTGTGGCTGCAAAATTTCGTATGCAGCGCAGTCCAACGGCAGAAAATCCCAGGAGTAGCTATTCTTGTCCGAGTGAACAAACAGGGCAACTCATCATTCAAATAACTCACAAACAGGGAAGATAAGATAGGGCTTGTTATTGGTAAAGAAAAACACACTCCAACTAAAAGCAAAAGCGCAATAATCATCAATCGCATCTCGATGCTTAACATCATGCTACTAATTGCTAATGGTATGGCTGAAGTAGGCACTCAGATAGCAGGTGACAATTAGCCTTTTTTACCCATTGAAGTATTGTTATTGAGAATTACATTGACATGTCATCCATCATCGTAACATCTGCATATAATGATATCATGTCGCAAGCCATTTAATATCAGCTGTGCTCAAGGATGCACCATGTGCAGGCTGCAGTTGGCTACAATTAACTATTCACTGCCAGGCGCAATACTGTGTGATTACACCTCCATGTCTTGACACACACTAGTCCACAAACAGGCATAGAGTAACACACACACACACACACGCACGCACGCACGCACGCACGCACACACACACACACACACACACACACACACACACACACACACACACACACACACACACACACACACCTGTGAGTTAATGAAAGGATTCCAAAAAATGGGGTCAACAGTTGATATGTGGCAGGCTATTATTCCTGTCCTAGCAGTGTTCATCAATCCTCCTCTCTCTGATCTTTTCTCTTGTTTTATCTGCAGCTTTATTTGCATTGAGCTTCTGTTGGTTTATCTCAATCAGTTTCCCTCGCGCGCACCTGTCACATAGTCCCCCCTCGAACAGGCAGCTTCGCCAGCCTTATCAGATACAGATAGATGGATTATGTGCAAGCACTCACACATCATGACAGAGGAAGAAAAGAACCAGAGAGGAAGCGAAGACAAACACTATTGGTTTTACAGTTTTTATTGGCCAACAACAGCTGTAGCCGCAGTCATAGCGAGGCAGCAACTAAAACTTCTCAACCACATGTGATAAGACTTGTGCTTCTGTCATTACGCAAACAGGGGGGGGGGGGGGGGGGGGGATGACACAGGTATTGTCCAGTCCTGCCTGATCACATCTTTTTTTTTTTACAGTAAACAGCTCCATGTTCCTCCTGCTGTCTCCTGTGAGGCGTGTAGAACAGTCACAGATATGGAGAGCGAGAGGAGTGAGAGGGGGCCGGTTATAAAAGTGGCCTTCCTGTTCCTTTCCCTTTGTTCTGCGGGCGCCGGGTGATTAGAGGAACCTTTGGGGCCAGGCCATCAGATTGCTGGGCGGCAGAGGAATCCGGCCACTGCCCAACCATGTTCCTTCCTCCAGTGGTATTTACATGGCGTTGTCCATCATGCCACAGGGACAAAAAAAAAAAAAAAAAAAAACACTGTGGAACCACTTCAAATGAAGAGGAGGTCACTGCAGGTTCTGGCATAGAACCCTTGGGTTTTTACATAATATTTGAATATGGGCCCGGATTGCTACAGAAATAAAATGACCTAGTCATTTCTTTGAGTGTGGAGAGCGATGGATCACTAGTACAGTAGATCGCACTGTAGTTTTCTGCTTCAGCATGCATGCTCGCTCTAATAGAGGAAGATGTTTCTCCCCCCAAAAAGATCTAAAAATAAGATAAACTGCTGATTATTTCAATGCATCATTAATAGCCAAAACTGATTTCATAATTGCGTTCGTTCGGTAATTGTGAAGCCCAAATTTTTTTTTTTTTGCATCAGTTCTATTATGGTGGGTAGTAATGAGAGAAGAGGAGTCAGTACATCAGGGGAATTGATGAAGAATGCCTAATTGGTTGACTTTTCCATGCCTAATGGACGATTCCCTTAATTAAAAAGATACTGTACAAAATGTTATGAATCAGATAGGGCTAGAAGTAAATGCACTTAATCAAATGTGCTAAAATGAACAGTTCCAGGAAAGTTGAAAAAAAAAAGATCCTCAGATATGATTTCATCCAATATTTATTAATTGCAGTCCCTTTGGTTAGTAAAACAGAACAGGTCTTATCTGTAAAAGTGTGAAGACATTCTCATCTAACTGCTTTCACTGATCTCTCCCCCTCCTCCTCTCGTTCTTTTTTTTCATGGACTGCAATGCATATGAAACAAGTCTTCAAAACACGGCTTTAAAAACTTACTAGTCAGGGTGCCTTTGAGGATATTTAATTAAAATCTAATCCTGCATTCATTAAGGCTCACATAAATTAAGCTGTCATTCATAAGATTTATGGATTCTCATTTGCATATTGCATACAATTCATCAATTACTCAAGTATGAAAGCAGCACATTTACCCTGGGAGCAGACGGCCTCCCTGCCAGCGGTTGAAATGAAGGGAGAGACAGAGACAGAGAGAGAGAGAGAGAGAGAGAGAGAGAGAAAGAAGAAGAGGAGTGTCAGGCATTCACACAAAAACTTTCCTTGCGAGCGTCCGCGTCTGATTAATCTCATTTTCGAGGCATCCCCCTTACAAGATTGTACACAGTCCAGCTGCACTTTTCAATTATTTCCCCTGTCCTCTCGGCTAACTCGGGGGAAGCAGTGAGATAGACATGCACGTAGCGAGGGTTCGACTTATCCACCGACGAGAGCGTCTTTCTCTGTCCGTCTTGTTTTTGTTTTTTTCTCTCTCTCTCCCTTTTCCAGCTACACACATACCACCAGTCTGTTTACCGGAATATTCCTAAATGGAACTAATAGTCAGGAGAGGATGCAGAGAAAATGACAAGAGATGCGAACGTGAGTGTTAAAAGCGTATGAGTGAGTGATTGTATTTGGAGTACTGTCAGACTCACATACACACACTCTCTCTCTCTCTCTCAGCCCATGCCTCACACACCTGAACCACCAGCACCACCAGCACCACCAGCACCAGCACCAGCACCAGCACCACCACCACCACCACCACCACCACCGCCACCACCATCACCACCACCATCACCACCACCACCACCCCCAACACTATCACCACCAGCACCAGCACCAGCACCACTATCACCACCATCACCACCACCACCACCACCAGCACCACCACCAATATCACCACCATCACCACCAACACCACCACCACCGCCAATGTCCCCACTGCCACTGCTGAGCACATTAAGGGCCAACAGAGCTCACTTTTCTGGTGCTTCCGCAATGGGAGACCCAGTGTGGAAGTGAGTGCTTAAAGCAAGTCGAGCGTGAATGCTTCCAAGATAAAAGGTCAGGAAAAACAAACAGACGACTTGCGAGGATGAATAGAATTAATTGAGTCATTAATATGCATGGCTAATAAAGCTTTGGAAAAAAAAGTCCTTAAAAACAGGGAGGGAAAGAGAGGGAGAGAGAGAGAGAAATCACCCTCGACTTCTCTTGCTTTTAATGGCTCTTATTTTCAGCATGAGAGACCCCAGGATCCGTAGGTGTTACTCCTTTTGGGAGGACCAGAGGAGGGGGGTTGAGATGGGGGTGGGGGGTGGGGGGTGGGGGGGGGGGGAAGGGGCACAACAAAACAGGTTGGACTAACCTCGGTGTTGAGCGCTGAACGTCTTACAAACTAGACAAAGGCAAACTTGTTCTGGTGCCCAGATTAATTCCCAATTAATCCTGAGTTCTGGCAGAGGAACACTCCGCACAGCAATAAAATGAAAGTCATCCTGAAGGGTATTTAATTGGTTCCCCATAGAACAAGCAGCGGATAACAGAAATAAAGCCGGAGTTTATTAATCCTCCCCATTGTTTTATGAAATTGTCGTTGAAAGTAACTTCAGATAGAGCCAATAGTTAAGACTTTAATGTGCTTTTAATATTAAAAGCGGCCGACAATTAGAGTGGTCCAAACAATGTGAGGCGAGACTAAGGCCTGGGAGTGAATGAGAAATGATCTCCAAATCAATACCTGTTTACCATTACAATACAGCCAAGCACATTTCACTGCAGTGGACACTGCCTATCTCCCCCACCCTCCCTTCCACCCTCTCTCTCTCTCTTTCTTTCTCTCTCTCTCTCAATCTATCTCGATCTATCTCACACAACACACACAAACATATATTCACTTCCATACAATAAGTCCCTCTCAGTGTCTACCTCACACCTCAAGACTCACACAAAAACACACACACAAACACACACATACACACACACACACACACACACAAACACACACACACACACACACACACAAACACACGCAAGCACGCACGCACGCACGCACGCACGCTCGCACACACAAATGTAATGCATTGGAAACACGATTTTACTGCATATTGTAGGGCTTAAACATGTTTCCAAACATGCATGTAAACACATACATACAAACACACTTACACACAAAAGTACTGCCATAATGTACACATACATTATGCATTAGTTACAAGCCCTTACTTACACACACACAGACACACACACACGCACACGCAAACTGAGATAAAGTGCACTCACATAACATTCACTCATTAATGTCCAAAAACATTTTTAGACAACTGTTTCATAGACACAGGGAGGGAGCGTAGGCAAAGAGCTAGTATGCTATCTATGAAATCTAGCCTGTTGGATGTGATTACAGCCAGCTCTAAATGGTTACAGCTATAAAGGGCAATGATGTAATCATAACATGATCATACCCTAGACTGACTAACAGAGGGAGAAAGAGACAGAGAGAGAGAGAGAGATTTTGAGATTTTAACCATACTTTATTCCAGTTTTACAAAACCAAAAACAGGTCAATCAATCACTCTTTGTCATCACAAATTAGAGATATAAAAAAAGATCATAAAACCATTTTTATAAAAGATGGCTAAAATGCAATTCATTTTCAATCACAGTGCAAAGTGCTTGTTTGGTACACCACACCTCCTCAAAGGTTTCCAGATTTTGCATTAACTTATAAAACCGGAAGTCAACCAAAACTCTGGCTTTAACCAGGGCAGAAAACAGAACAACAACATTAGTTCCTGGTAGGTTCTCTACCGTATTCCTCCTTGTGATATAAATAGCCATTTTGGCTTGCCCCAGGATAAAATTCAGAAGTTTGCATACATTTTCTCTTTTTTTGACATATTTAAAACCAAGGACAAACATCTCTGTGGAGAACTCTTCACTGAACGCACAAAATAAACTTTGTAGCAAGCAAAACAAAGGTTTTAACCTTAAACAAAAAGAAAAAGCATGAAAGACAGTTTCCCTTTGATAACAGAAAGGACATTCCTGACTAACATTTGTGTTTATCACTGAAACAAAAGCATTGACAGCAACTGCTCCATGAAGAATTCTCCACTGTAAGTCACCCACTCTCTTAGCCAATGGTGGTTTGTACAGTGCTCTCCATTCAGGCCTCACCCCACTATTCAGTTTGAGAGCAGCGCTCCAAGGTGTGTCAGCCCTGCTCTCTAAACCTTTCCTATTAAACACCTTTACACAGGCATGGTACAGCTGTTTCCCCGTGACCATATCCAGCAACATAGTGTTTGGGCTCCTAGATGTTAAAAGTGGACCTGTACACCCATCCAAATTGGGTGCAATTACCAGCCTAGGAAAAGGGTCCAGTTGGTCAGGATGACACACCCCTGAACAATAGTCCACCAGTAGCTTAAGTTCATCCAAGGTGCAGGCAGCACGCCATTTTTCCAGGAGCTGCGACACAACCCGAAGTGATCTCAGTCCCATGGAATCAGCAAGCCCCCTCCTATTCCCAAAGTGTGGCCCTGTCCGGTCAACTACATCTTTCAAAGTGACAATCTTGGCACCACACAGCATCTTCTGAAGCGAAGGGAAATTGGTTGAGGAGATATCCAGACGTGCACCTCCAACCACAGGCTCTCTCAGGAGCCAATATAAGGAGACTGCAGAACCAAACCTTTTGACATTAAACAAGGCCCAAACTTTCAAGCAACTACGATAAAATGGTGGCAGATTTGAAAACACCATTGCATCTGGTCTCATCAAAAACAAGGATTTGTCCAACCCCAAATTCCCACCCATTTTCAGTATTGCACAGCTCAAACACTTCCATGCAACATTTGTAGGCCCTGTCAAGAGCCTTTTTACAAACTGCAGTCTAAAAGCTGCAGTCCTACTATGCAAGTGTATGAGGCCCTGCCCCCCCTCATCCTTAGGCAAAAATAGAACAGATTGAGGTACCCAATGCAGCCCATCCCAAAAAAAATTCCCCAAAACAGACTGAATTTTTTGCAACAGGTCAGGTGGAGGGTCTACGCAGGATAGTCTATGCCAGAAGGACGATGCTACCAGATTGTTAATGATAAGTACCCGCCCCCTGTATGACATTTTTGACAATAGCCACTTCCATCTTTCAAGCCTTCCATTAACCCGCTCAACTGCCCCCTCCCAATTCTTCTCCATAATTTTATCATTCCCCAGAAAAACACCCAAATACTTGAAACCATCTTTCCTCCAGTTCAAATGATCTGGGAGACTGGGCACTCCCTCCACCCATTGACCCAGCAATAGAGCCTCACTTTTTGACCAATTAACTTTGGCCGATGAGAGTAACTCAAACTCCTTAAGAATGTCAACAACCATCTCTATATCCCTTCCCCCACTAATAAGAAGAACTATGTCATCAGCATAGGCTGACAACCGAAGAGGTACATTACATCCAGGCACAGACACACCCTTCAACGTTAGTCTTATTTGCTGCAAAAGAGGCTCTATTGCTAAAGAGTATAGCATACCAGACAAAGGGCAGCCTTGCCTTACCCCTCTGCCAACTTTAAAAGGAGCACCTAAACCACCATTGACTTTGAGAACACTCTCCACACCATTGTACAGAACCCTGACCTTCTGAATAAAGCCTTCACTGAATCCAAAGGCATATAACGCGTCCCAAAGATAGCTGTGCTCCACCCTATCAAAAGCTTTCTCTTGGTCTAAAGAGACCAAACCCACATCAAGCCCCAAAATTTTAGCCATGTCTATGACATCACGGACTAAAGAAACATTATCAAAAATGGATCTACTGGGAATACAGTATGTTTGGTCCGGATGGATGACCTGATCTATCACCCTGCATAATCTGTTAGCCAGTGCTTTGGACAACAATTTATAGTCACTACACAGGAGCGACACGGGTCTCCAGCACTTTATATCAGTGAGATCACCCTTTTTAGGTAGAAGCGTGAGGACTGCCCTACGACAGCTCACGGGCAGAAGTCCTTTAGCAAGACTGTCGTTAAGCACTGCAAGCAAATCCTCCCCCACCTCAGACCAAAAAGACTTATAAAAGTCTATGGGGATTCCATCCAGGCCAGGGGCCTTGCCACACTCCATACCTTGAAGGGCCCTCTCCAGTTCCTCCAACGTCAGAGCGGAATCAAGTTCAGCCAAGGATTCCTCTGAAACCTGAGGCAATCCCCTCAAGAACACACTGTCAGCCTGTACACCGCTTAGTTCGCTCCCGTATAGATCTTTATAGAACTGTGCAGCTCTATTCCGAATATCATGCACACTGGTCAAAAGTGTTCCAGACTCAGATTGCAAAGAATGAATACATTTCCTCTGGCCATTTTTCTTCTCCAAGCTAAAGAAAAACTTTGAAGGCACATCCATCTGATCCACACACTGAAAACGTGAACGGACCAACGCTCCTTGTGCATTAACACCTAGCAGCTCAGCTAAGGCGCCCTTCTTGGTTGCCAAATTGTCAATGTCATCATGATCCCCAGTAGAGTAAGCCAAATTCTGAATTTCTACTAACTCTGCTTCCAACATTTCAATTGACCGGGTTCTGTCACTTGTGATATTTCGAGTGTACTGTTTGCACAGTTGTTGGATTTGTAATTTGCCAAAATCCCACCACTGTTGTAAGGAGATAAAAGATGTCTTGCATTCACAAAAACCATCCCAGAAAGCTTTAAAAACATCTCTAAATTCCTTATCATGGGTTAAAGTGGTATTAAAATGCCAATAAGCACTCTTTGGCTTCACTGAGCTCAGGAACCCACTGCACACAACCAAACTATGATCTGAAAAGCTTACAGGAGTAATAGCACAGTTCTTAAAAATATTAAGATGATGTTTAAAGCAGTAAAACCTGTCAAGCCTTGCTAAGGAAATCATATTACTATGGACATGAGTCCAAGTATATTGTCTTTGATCCATGTGAAAATTCCTCCACACATCACTTAGGTCATGTGTCTGCATACATTGACTAAGCTTTCTGCGTGAAAGCATATGCGGCTCAACATGATTCCTGTCCATGTCCTGCTCTGTGCAGTTAAAATCCCCCCCAATAAACAAATATTCATCACTATTGCATCCAGCTATAACAGTAGACAATGTTTCTAAAAATGCCACTCTTTCTGCTGCTGTAGTTGGTGCATACACACAAACAAAAACAAAAACATGATCCTCAAAGACAGCTCTAACTTTTAGCAATCTTCCCTCTATAACTTCCACCACTTCATACGAAATGGGAGTAAAGCTCTTTGAAAAAAGACATGCGACTCCCCCACTAACGTTGGAGTTGTGACTCAAAAGAGAAAGACCCTCCCACTCTAGAGCCCAATCAGTCGCGTTCCTTGCATCACTGTGCGTCTCTTGCAAGAGCACGACGTCTAGACGCTTAATACTTGACAGGAGTCGAAACTGGGCTCTTTTCAAGGGATCCCTAGCCCCATTAATATTTAGGGAAGCTACACGAAAATCACCCATGGTCAAAAACAAATGAAAAAGAAAAAGAAAAAAAAGTTGCATGATTAAACACATCATTCTGCTTACTTGGGACGTGCTGCCTTCTTTGATTTACCGTCCTTACCCAAAAGTGTATTTAACTTAGTGAGGAACTTGGTTAAACGGTAGACCTCAGGGTTAGAAAAAAGCCCGTCAGAAATGAACTGCTTTGTTCTGGCCATGAATTGTTCAATATCAGGGAAAAAGCTGTCGATCTGAACATTTCTAACATGCTTCGTTTCTTTCAGAAAATTTTTAATGTCCTGCACAGTGTATTCTTGAGTAGGGTAACCACTCATGCGCAAACTACAATCCACACTACAGTCAGAATCACTTTCTACCGAAGCGGGTTTATTTTGGCCTCGCGCATGTTTCTTTTTTGCCTTCACGGTCTCATCCATTTGTGTTCGCTTTTGACCTTTTTGGGGCATTTTAAAAACAGGTTCAACCTCAGCTTCCATTTCAGAACCTTCGTCATCTGAATCAATCCCATCTGTCAGATCATCTTCCCCTGCTACGCTATTCTGGGAAAAATCTACGCTTTCGGGTTCAGCCTGGGTGTCGGGTTCAGCCTGGGGTGCATCTTCCCCTGCTAGCTCCGCAAGGGTAGGCCCACACGGGAGGCTCACCTCGGCTGAGGAACCTTCCTCCCCTCCCTCTGCCTGAACACCACTAGCTTCTGCACCCTCACCATTGGGAACATTAATACTGGGGGGCTGTTCATTATTGGATTCACCCTCGCCTTCAGCGGGAGTGTCTGTACCGTTTGGGCAAGCCCGCACTAGGTGGCCAACCTGGCCGCACCCAAAGCACTTCATTTGACAGGAGGACACATACACCAAATAATGAAAACCCTCTATGGGCACATTCAGAGTAAAATCTATATCCTTATTATCCTTTAAAATCATATGCACCTGACGTCTGAACGACACAATATGCTTAAGGAGTGGATTGCTACTTGAAATCGCTATCTTCCTTATCGGTGATACTAATTTGCCATGACGGGAAAGAGATTCAATTAGGATTTCATCTTTGATAAAGGGCGGAATGTTTGAAATAAATACTTTTTTAGAGGGTGATGATAAAGGTAGCACTGGGGTGAAAACACCATCAATTACTACTCCCCTTTCAATCACATCATTTGCCAACTCTACCGTCTCGAGAAACAAAACAACAGCCCTGTTCATACGAGCCGCGGAGAGGATTTTGTCGTGACCGACCATCTCACCAACAGCCAAACTAAATTCTTCAACGCTGGCATTAGCTGTTATTTTAATGGCATGTCGCCGTGTTAAGGACCCAAACACTCCTGTACCTAAGGCCGCCATGCTCCCAGGTGGGGGCAGACGCCTCGGTATAAGTAGCAAACGGAGCGAACTACTAACAGCAACCTACCCAACCTTAACCTTAAACCCAAACCAAACCACCCAAACAAAGAAAAAAAATATAAAAGTAAGTAGAGGTAGAGAAAACAGTGAAAAAAGGCACAGCGGCCACACTCACGCGTCTCACTCGCAGCACTCCGCCCACTCGCTCGCACATGCGCTCAGAGAGAGAGAGAGAGAGAGAGAGAGAGAGAGAGGGAGGGAGAAGGAGAGAGGGAGGGAGAGAGAGAGAGGGCAGGGAGACAGGCATATCCTCTTGGAGACAAACATTCTTAATGTGGAAACTAAACAGGAAGTCTTTAATGATTAACATTAATTGGACTGAGGATCGAAATCCTGTGTGAAACATTAAACAAAAAATATCTACTGTTTATTCTCGTTTCTGACTTTCTTAATAATTAATGAAATGTAAATATGCCAGGGAGAGCAGTAATGATCTTTGGTGGGAGAGGAAAGGAGATGTTTATATGATTGAAGAACAGAATGCAGAGAGAGAGAGAAAGAGAGAAAGAAAGAGAGACTTTTGACTTCATAACAGCCTTTTAATTAACCATTACAAAGGTCCAGAAAAAGGGGGGAATTACAAGAATGAAATCATTCTATTTCAAACCCCTTTGGTAACAGTTGGTCAATCCATCACCAATCAAGACCCAGACAAAAACGAGAGAAAGAGATTACATTAAATTATCTATGAGAATTCTTGCTTTGGCAACACTCCGCACACTACACCCACCCATGCCAATAAAGCCTCTTGAATTGAGTGGAAAGAGTGAGGCAGTGAGACAGAGAGAGAGAGAGAGGGAGAGAGAGAGAGAGAGAGAGAGAGAGAGAGAGAGATTGGTCTTGTTTCTCTGTGCATAGAGAGATCCCATTTCTCCTCCATCTTTTTGCCTTTGTCTGGGCCCTTGAGTCAGGACAAGTGTCGGGCCCCTGGTCCCCGGGGTCCTTGGCGGAGCAGAAGTGTGTTTGCATATTCAGATGCTGTTTATGCAACTCCCCATCATCTGCCCCAGCCAGTCCCCAAGCCACCCCCCACCACCCCCCCCCCCCCCCACCCCCGGTCCACTCAGCCAGCTGCGCTTTTAAATGCTGTTTACTGTACGGACGTCACACGTCCCACCTCTTTCCTAAACAAGGCTGCCTCTGATAGAGCAACCTCGTCCCCACCACCACCACCATCACCCCCGTCGTGCCTCATCTCCTACACCCCCCCACCCCCCTCTTGTTTCCCAGCCGTGCATTTGTAGACGATAAAGAGGAATCAAAGTGCGTCTTCCTCAGCAGAGCCGAGCACGCGGTGCCAGATCTGTGTGTCTGCGTGCGTCTCTGTGATCTTTTTTTCCGGAGGAATCTCTAACTGTGTTCACACAGAGGGGGGGGGGGGGGGGGGTGGAGGAGGAGGAGGAAGAGAGAGCAAGAAACGACAAAAAAAAAACAGGAACTCCAAAGGCAGTTTTGGGAAAAGGCAACTCCACCCCGACAAAGTAGGGGTTGAAGGGGTAGGGTGGAGGGGTTTTTTTTTTGGGAGGGGGGGGGGGGGTGGCTGAGGGCAAATTGAATGTGGCACGTACAAGTTTGCTTTCATTCCTGCTCACTGATTGGCACCAGGTGCCAAAGCACTTTGCGGAAAGAGAGAGAGAGATGAGAAACGAGCAGGCCTGATGGAGAAAAACATCTAAACCGGGGCCCCTGACTGACAATTACTTCAGACAAGCTTTATCAGGTCCCTGACCCGAGTCCAGTCTCCTCACAGCGCCACACTGAGTAAATCAGCGGTTCATTCCTGGAAGCTGTATGTTCCATTTAAAAGCTTCATGAAGACCCTGAGAGTTGTGAGGGGGGTGAGCGGGTGGTGGTGGTGGTGGTGGTGGTGATGGTGGTGGTGGTGGAGATAGAAAAAGTCCATTTAGTCTCGACCACAGAAGCGAAAGACTCGACTCAGCAAAACGCTGTATGAGCCTCGCACTGTTCGCGCCACTTTGACGTTATAATTCTTAATGTAAGGCTGGGGCCGACATAAATCTTAAACTGGGGTATCACCTGTAGGGTGTCTTATCCTCTCTCTCTCTCTCTCTCTCTCTCTCTCTCTCTCTCTCTCTCTCTCTCTCTCTCTCTCTCTCTCTCTCTCTCTCTCTCTGGCTCCTCCTATGATGAATTGTTTGCAACATTCCGCAGACTAAACCCTTCAACCTCCAGGAGCCCCTGCTTCTAATAACTCGTCAGCTCTCTCCTAGTGTGTGTGTGTGTGTGTGTGTGTGTGTGTGTGTGTGTGTGTGTGTGCACTTGGTTGGGATGGCGGTCGAGGAGTTGGAGGGGAGGACGTGACAGAATGATGAATATCACAACAGACAGCTCCAATATGGTACAATTTTACCCGATCAATATCTCACTGCAATATCAGAAAAAAAAAAATGAGCACATATTAGTCTACACACTGTATTACAGATGAGGTACAACCCCCCCACCCCCCCACCCCCCCCTCTCTTTTACCACCCTCCCACCACCACCACTCTCCGACTTCTTCCTGAGAGCTCGTCTTGGAATACAGCTATATTTCACACACGTCCGAAATGCTTTACACACTCGCCGACGCGCTGGAAACTAATCACACCACTACCACCGCGCGCCGCAACGAGGCGAGAGGAGAGTTTGAGTCGAACCGGGCTGAGAGCAGCAGAGCAGAGCAACACGAAGCGGAGAGAGCGCACGACAGCGCATGCTTTAACATTAACACAACTCGGGACGCCCGTCGCACAAGACTTTAAAAACATCTTGTACGGCACAAGACTTTAAAAACATCTTGTACGACACAAGGATCGTCTGGGGTCTCAACGGGGGCCGGGCCGACGAGGGGACTTGTGTCGCGGCCGTGTTTACAACACCCCAATTATTTATGAGGAAGCCCCCAAAAGTGTTCAATGGCAGACGCGCGCCGCGTTGCTAATAAGAGATAATGATCCTCCTCGGGGACCGGGCAGGCCTGCTTTTAAGAGCAGCGCTAAGTTGACTGTACCAGGCGCAGATGCCGGGAGAAACTCAAAGTGAAAAGCCTCTGCCTCCACTGACTCTGGGACAGCCTGAGGCGATGAGCGAGGAGAGGACACTCCAACCACTTGTAAACAGATACCCCCTCCATAATTACTGAAGTCGTCCCTGACAACCACACACCAGTTGATCCAACGTGGTGATTACCAAGTCCTTCTGCCTGTAGAGTTAATGAAATCTCTCACCCAAGTGCTACTCATATATTCATTTGGTTTCTCCACTGGTCTTACAGATGTTTAAAAATGGTCATCAGTTCTACAGGCAAAAGTCACATGGGCGGACGTGTCTGACTGTGTGCGTGTGTGTGTGTGTGTGTGTGTATGCACTTGTCATATTCAAGTATGTGTCTACATGCTCTGGAACTTCTATAGCTATTTTTTGTGTGTGTATTAGTGCGGATCACATGATTGTCATATCATAAAGCTGACTATGTAAGTGTGTATATGTGTGTGTGTGTGTGTGTGTGGTGTGTGTGTGTGTGCGTGTGTGTGTGTGTGTGTGTGTGTGTGTGTGTGTTGTGTGTGTGTGTGTGCCTGCATACTTCCATGTCTATGAGTATATGTATGACAGTATGTTATAAGAGAAGTGCCTGCATGTGCATGTACTGTATGTGTGAGAGCGTGTGAGAGAAAAGCATGTGTGTGTGTGTGTGTGGTGTGTGTGTGTGTGCGCGCCTTTGGGGGTTGGGTAAGGGTTACAGTGGAGCTGCCTTCTCTATAAATACTTCCAAATCTCAGACTAAGTGCGACATGGGAATTGTACTTCTCTGGGTGGGGCTACGCAGGTCTGATCTATTTGTGGATATATTATTGGGAAAGTTCTGATCTTACAGTAAACAGCAAAGTCACATTGCTGTGCAGTGATGTGAGAAAGTGGACATTTTAGGATTATTATGAACAGAAACTAAGTACTTTTGGACTAGTACTTTCCTCCAGATGTCGGAGCAGCAAACCACCAACGTCAACAGAAATGGACTAACGTGTTGTTAATGTAACCGTGTGGAGACAGACATCTTGGGATTGTTATGAGCAAAGACCAAGCGCTTCTGGGAGTACAAACTCCAATAAATAACAAACCGTCACAAGCACTTAACTGACATCCACTAATGTGTGAACATTTCAACAGTGAGATGAAAGACATGGGACAAAACTAAACCCCTAAAAGCATGCCTATCTCAGCCTCCCTTAAGAAAAGAGCACAACCTCCACCCTTCCCCCACCCCCACCCCTACTGCCATCCCCCACCGCTCGGAACAAAAAAATCTGTTTCATAAACCCCCTCAGCCGAGAGAGATGGTCTGGAGGAGAGAAAAGCCCCTGCAAATGTTCATAATGCATAATATCTTCACTCTCCAGGGGAGGTCCAGGCTGGGCCCCTCAGCTGTCGCCTGCAATAGGCTCGCACCATTGTGAGAGCTCAAGGTTCAGTTAAATGCTATTAATGGAACATAGGATCCCATGTGCAGCGGAGTTGTCAGTGTTTCATTAGCGGCTGATAAACATATAATACCGGAGTGTCACACCCCAGAGTTCGGTGCCTTGACAAGATGGGAAAGGGGAGGGGGAACCAGGGCTGATAGGGGGGGGGTAAGATTTTGGGATTGGAAGGCCATGATCATTCCCATGCTTTGGACTGACAGCAGTAATGATGTCGATGGAGGGTGCCGACACGAGGGGTCGGGAATGGTTGGAGGAGAAGAAGGAAAAGAAAAGTACAGAGGGGGGGAAAACAAAGAAAAAAGAAAAAATTGTGAAATGTGTGTCGAGATAGATGTGTCTAGCTAATAGCAGCGGTGGTGGTTTAGGTAAGACAAAGTGACTTGTGCCACTCTGCACTCAGTGTGGGAAGCCAACTCCAAATCCTATCAAAGCTCTGGTAGTGTCCTACAACTGGGACTTGATCAGTCAACCAGACAGTCAAGCAGTTCGTCCTTTTCAATTAAAGGACTGTTTAACATCTCTGAACAAACTCCGCCAGGGCCAGGATTTCTCGGTTGAATCCCTCAAATCCTTTCCATCATTCCGCAATTAATATTCTCCGACCGAAGGGCTATTTGGTGTGTGAATTACTCATTCGGAATTAACCACATTCGCACAGCTAGACACCACCCCCTCACCCAATATTTTAGCAGCAAGTAGTGAATACATTCATGTTGAGTTGAGCTCAGGATGCTTCTGAAAGACTAGGGTCAGCGCTTTATCTCCAGTTTGCT
The DNA here is from genome assembly GCF_018492685.1 of Alosa sapidissima. Taxonomy (NCBI): domain Eukaryota; kingdom Metazoa; phylum Chordata; class Actinopteri; order Clupeiformes; family Clupeidae; genus Alosa; species Alosa sapidissima. Next base: position 29,257,208 of record NC_055958.1, on the reverse strand, counting down.
CCGTCGTGCATAGTCTCCCAGTGGCTAACCACGGCGAAGCTAAAAACCATTGTCAAAGTGAAAGCAGCACCAACAAATGCAAGACTTTGCTGCCGGTTGTTTTCAGAGACAACGTTTAATGTTAAACAAGGTCGTTAGGTCTGTTCAAGGCCGAGTAATTGGTCACCAATACTGTTAATCAGTTCATCTTCTCCTCTCCTCTTTCCGTCTTTGTGCGGGACAGTGAGAGATAGATAATTAAAAACGTGTCGGGTGAAAGTCCAACAAGCTTTTCCTTACAGTGTACATTCTCACTTTTCCACGCTTTTGTTCATCTTATTAACCTCCTCCCTTCTCGGGTGCGTCTTTAAATGAAATCTTTAGCCCTGTACATGTGAAATTAAAACTGCAGTCCCTTGAGCGTTTTTAATTATTCCTCTCCTGAAAAACTTCCACTTTTTGTCAGCCCACTTTATTAGAAGTCTGCCCACTCCCACTCGCGCTGTCTCTTTCTGTCGTTTCTCTCTCTCTCTCTCTCTCTCTCTCTCTCTCTCTCTCTCTCTCTCCTCTCTCTCTCTCTCTCTCTCTCTCTCTCTCTCTCTCAGTGGGGGTATGTCATGCTTCACTCCTCCTTTGAGTTCTCTCTTTCCTCTTCTCTCTACTTCTCTATCCCTCTTCTTCTCTCACACACACTCCCATTGCTTTCTTTTTTCTACTTTTCTTTCATTCTCCTTTTTTTTTCTTCTTTTTTTCCCTCCTCCCTCCGTTCTTGCGCGGGGCTGTATGCAGGGGCCTGTTAAATTCTCACCTTGCTCTGCCCTTGTCATGGAGCCGTTGAAGCACAAAGCGCGGGAGTGTTTACTCATTTCCCCTCCGCATTATCTCTCACATTAATCATGGGGACTCCGGAACCTTCTGGACACAGGGGCTCATCTCTGCCCTCACCTCTCCCTGTTTCCCTCTCTCTCTCTCTCTCTCTCTCTCCTCTCTCTCTCTCTCTCTCTCTCTCCTCTCTCTCTCTCTCTCTCTCTCTCTCTCTCTCTCTTTCCCTTTCCTGCTGCTGCTGTTGCTTTTTCTAACCTCTCTTTCTCTCGCTTGCTCTCTCATTCTTTCTAAATGTCTCTCTCTCCCTCCCTTTCTAAATGTCTCTCTCTCCCTCCCTTTCTGTCTAGTTGAGTGTCTCTATCTCTCTCTGCCATCACACCACTATCTCTCTCAATCTCTCTCTCTCTCCTCACCCCGCCTCCCTCTGTCTCTCTCATTTCCCTCTCTCCAGTATCTCTCTCTTTCTCCCTCTCCCTCGTCTCTCTCTCCTCTCTCTCCTCCTCCCCGCTCCCTCTGTCTCTCTCGTTTCCTATCTCTCCAGTATCTCTCTCTCTTTCTCCTCTTTCTCCCTCCTCCCGCTTCTCTCTTTCTCTCTCTCTCTCTCTCTCTCTCTCTCTCTCTCTCTCTCTCTCTTTGTGCGCATGTCGGAGTGAGTGGGCGGAGCCGAGCGTTTGAGTGAGTGTGACTGTTGGCCGCTGTGCCAGGAACAGCGTTTTTCTATCTTTTTGCTATCTTTTCTATCTCCTTATTATTATTATTATTATTTTTTTTTTTTTTCTTCTTTATAGTGTTAAGGGTTGGTTCTGTTTGGGTTAGTATAAAGTATCACTGGCGTGGGGTTTTGTTGTTACTTGTTTTACCTGGACGTCTGCTTCCAGTGTTTGGTTGCAGCCGCCCCAGGTATGGAGAGTTTTGAAAAACTTACGCGGCGTCATGCTGTTAAAATAGCATCGAATGCCAGTGTAGAGGTTTGTAGTTTAGCAGCAGGAGAAGTTGTAGGGCATGACAATATTCTGTCAGCGGCCCCGCATGAACAATGCGATTGTGCTGTTTTTGGGCACGGTTGAGTTGGCTAATGAGCTGGTTGAAAGGGGTTTAGTGGTTGACCGGCATTTTTA
>NC_055958.1:29210020-29255086 GCF_018492685.1 Alosa sapidissima | reverse complement strand
TTAGGCTGTGGCTGGGCTGAGGGAAGTAGTGAGTGGGGAGGAGTGGACAGTTGAGCCTCCACAGAGTGGCTGACTAGACCGAAGCTGTGGCTACTAGGAAAGTCTCTCTCTCTCTCTCTCTCTCTCTCTCTCTCTCTCTCTCTCTCTCTCTCTCTCTCTCCTCTCTCTCTCTCTCTCTCTCTCTCTCTGTCCCTCACTAACTCTGCAGTCTCTCTCTCTCTCTCTCTCTCTCTCTCTCTCTCTCTCTCTCTCTCTCTCTCTCTCTCTCTCTCTGTCTCTCTCTCTCCTCTCTCTCGTCTCTCGTCTCTCTCTCTCTCTCTCTCTCTCTCTCTCTCTCTCTCTCTCTCTCTCACTAACTCTGCAGTCTCTCTCTCTTCTTCCTTCTTTCTCAGTGATCTCTTTCTTCCCTTTCTCCCTCCATGCACTCAGTCTTACTCTAACGCTCTCTCTCTGAATCCCTCTCTTCCTCCCTCCCCCCCCCCCCATCTCTCTCTTTCTCTCTCTCTCAAAACCCCTCTCTTCCTCTCTGTCCTTCTCTCTCTGTGGCGTCAGAGAGTCCTATTTAGCGTTCCAACGTAAGCGCTAAATAAATATGTGAAAAGCACCACTCCTCATCAGAGGGGACGCCGAGAGAGTCCACGGGTGAGCAGCCGCGGTAGGAGGAACCCGCTGGGAGAGCAGGCGTAAAACAGCAAAGCATGGCATTGGCCCCCTACCATCATTAGGGTGTAATCATACAGCCATCCGCAGATAACCTCTGGAATAAGTAACATATCACTTTTATGGCCCCACATTCTCTAGCCATTAATGACTTGCAAAGGAAAGGGCCATATGACCCGCAACCTTGAAACGTAAGGCCTATCGCGTTTAATTATTTTCAGTATTAAATTACATTTAACAATGGATCCACGACACCAGGCTGGCACACGCTGTGCTCGTGATCATGCCGTACAAAGCACACATCGTTCGGAAAGGGTTAATTGGTGACAAGACACGCTTGAAAAAATAAAGGAATAGCTAGTGGAAGAGAGGTGGAGAGAGAGGGAAAGAGAGGGGGAAAGATGGAGAGGGAAGAGGGGAGAGATGCAAACCAGTTTATTTAAATAGCAGCGCGATAACTGGTTGTGATTAGGGTAGAGGATTTCCCCTAATAGATTTGGATAGAGGGGGGCCAAGGACACTTTTAGGTGTCCACCAGTAGATTTGCATCGATATCGATCAGCTCTCTGAGGTCCAAGCACTATTAAAATAGCCAGAGATCTTCAGCTATCTCCCATCTAAAATACGGGCATATACTGTTACGACACTAACGTTTAAATAAGGCAACTGCACGTTCACATCTTTATGTCCGTGTGTGAGTGTGTGTGTGTGTGTGTGTGTGTAAGAGAGAGAGAAAATGTGCATGTCTATGTGTGTGTGAGAGGCAAGAGGGAAGAGGGTGGTGGTGCTGGGGGGTTGTTAAAAACATTCTTATTGCCACAACAAAGACAGGAAATCCCGAGTAGATTTGTAAGATTCCCTATCTCTCTTTCTCGGTCTCCCGCCTTACTCTCTCTCTCTCTCTCTCTCTCTCTCTCTCTCTCTCTCTCTCCCCCTCTTTTTTCTTGCCTTTACCTTTGGAAGGCATGATAGAGAGCAAACAGTGCCTGGAGCTGGCAGACACCTGCGATGTATTTTCTTTCCCCTCGACATTAAAGTCCTTCACAGAAATCAGAATTTAATAAATCACCCCCCGAGTCTGACAGAGTTTATCTCTGGGGGTCGCTTTGACTGGGGGAGGAGCTCGCCGACAGACAAAGCAGGGGCCCCCGCGATAAGATGTGAAATTAAATACAGTTAGCAGTCTGAAACAAAAGAGGAGAATGTGTCACACGGGCAAGCTTTGTATTGCGGCACGGCTATCTGGCGTCTCCTCTTTCGCTCTCTCTCTCTCTCTATTTCCCCCGCTCTATCTTTCTCTCTTTCTCACTCTATCTATCCCTTTCTTTTTGGTTTTCTCTCTTTCACAGAGAGAGAGAGACAGATAGAGAGACAGGAGGGAGTGATTCATTTTGCTCTCTCTCACATTTAACCTCATTTGCATCCCCACTGTCAACATATCGCCGCGTGCAGATATGTTCAAGAGCTTTCATTAAGGCCCCGAAGTTGACATCCCTTTTTATTGAGGCGCCTCTATTATAAATCACCGACGTTGCACGCCACGCGTGCATCTCGATCAAAGATCTTCCGCTATCGTGTTATGTTTCCTTTTATGCCACATGACAGGTCGGACACCGAGTCATCACTTAAGGTAAGGAGGGAAGAGAGAGAAGAGAGACAGGAGAGAGAAAGGAGAGAGAGAGCGAGAGGAGAGAGAGAGAGAGGAGAGTGGAGTGGGAGAGTTATGCGTGCCGTGGCAGTTTATCGGCGGAGCTCTTAAGAATGCGCCCGCGTTCTCTGCCACATTTGTCTGCATATTTACCTTGACACGCTACGCTAGTCGCAGTCCTACGAGGCCCGTCCCAGCCGGGGAGGAAGCGGGAGAGGGAGAGACGGAGACGAGACGGGGCGCAGAGCAATCATGAAGCAAACAAGCCTCTCTATTCCACCCTCCCTTCCTCCCTTCCCCAGTCGGTCCAGAATCAGTCCCTGCGTAAACTTTGTTTACTGTTTGGTAAATTGAAGCGGTGCTGGTCTGTCACTAGCAAAGCCTCCACTGACGTTCCCCACACACCACACATGTTGAGAGTTGTGTGTGTGTGTGTGTGTGTGTGTGTGTGTGTGTGTGTGTGTGGGTGTGTGTGTGTGTGTGTGGTTTGCATATGGTTTAATAAGGCCTCTGCCTCTTGTCCTGTGTTTTATTAATAACCCCTCTGAAGCCTCGGTGGGAACACGCTGACCCCAATGGTCGCGCCTAATCTTTTCAGCCCCTCCACCCCACACACACTCTCTTTCACACACACACACACACACACACACACACACACACACACACACACACACACTCATATCCACCCGACTTCCATCCGACTGCCTCTCCATCCCTCAGTCCATCCGTCTGTCTGTGGTCACCCCAGCCGAGGCCCGATGGAACTCCAGCACCTCTCCTCTCCTGTGCTATCTGTTTCTCCAACTGATGCCTTCCTGCTGTGACTACACTGCTGGACGGCTGTCAGCGAGACGCCACCCCCCCTCCCACCCCCCGCCCCATCTCAGCCCACACCCCCTCCTCCAGTGCTATCTCTCTCCAGCCTGGACCTCCCCTCCTGCCTGCCACCCACCCCACACCCCTCCAGCCGACAGCCCCCAGGCCCCCGGTGAAAGGAGCTGTCAGGGCCTCGCGGTTCCCTGACATTCCTGCCGGCTTGACCCTGTGACCCGACACGCACACACACACACACACACACACACACACACACACACTCATACCTTTAAATTCTCCAGCTTAGATTTCGGCCCGTGCTCCAGGATGAGAAATGATCACAAAAGCGTGTTGTATGTGTGTGGGTGGGCATGTGTGTGTGTGTGTGTGTGTGTGTGTGTGTGTGTGTGTGTGTGTGTGTGTGTGTGTGTGTGTGTGTGTGCACGCATTTTGTACAATATGTGCATCCACTGTGCACTTGTGAGTGTGACTGTGTGAGTGTGTCCAGTGCATCATAGCTTTAGAGGCTCTTTTGTGTCACTTGAAATAACGCTCCGCTATCTGGCATGTGCCTGCGAGAATAGCAAGTGACACAGCTGGAGAAGGGGCTCCCTGATCAAGGACATGTTATATAACCCCAGCTGACATCTAAGAGACGTTTTTCACCAGTCTCCCTGCTGGAAAACAATACTCCGGCCGCCCTAATGATAAAACAAGACGACAGATATGTATTAAGAAACTTTAGTACTTGTTTTTGTTTTGAGGGCTGCAATTTCCTTCCATTAAGACCTTAGCCTGACTGATAGCCAAGCCCAGCCATGCTTGATCCAAGTAATCAGATCTCCTCAGCCGGGCTATTGTCTCACATTCTTTTTCTCTGACATTTCAAAGGTCAAGAGTCAGGGGACATTTGATAACTGCAAAAGCCCCTGTTTTTTTCGCTCCATTTTTACAACCTTTAATTTTACAGCTCTTGAAACACATAACATTTAATCTTCTGGGAGCGAGAGAGTGATGCAGGGACAAAAAAGATAGAGAGTGAGAACTGACATGATTTGAGTCTCTGCCCGTTTCCAGGAGATATGTGTTGGCTCTGGTAATCCCCACACTGAAGGTGAATCTCGGGGAGACTTTCGCCGGTGTCACAACCTGATAATAGATGTAGCTGGCTGCGCTAAGACAAAGGTCACCATATTGAAGAGAGAGAGAGAGAGGGAGATGAGAGAGTGAGCAAAAGAGAGAGAGAGAGAAATAGAGAGAAAGAGAGAGAGAGACAGTGAGAGATAGAGAGAGAGTTCGTATAAACTTCTGACTGGTTCAGAGACAAATAATGGCCCCCCAACCGAAAGGGGGTGAACCAGAACAAGGTCATCACAGTGGAGAGGCTCGAGCACTGAGTCCTCTGTCACTGGCCCCGGACCAGACATGGGAACAAGACAGCCAATTATGCGCCGGCGCAATTAAAATCATTTAAATTCCGCGCATACCTCATCAGGTTGAGGACAGTTGAACAATTTGCTGGAATGGAAAAAAAAGAATGACATCTTTAATCTTCACTGTTTACAGCCAACATAAAGAAAGGATTTGCGATATGAATTATGGTTTATAGATAACAAGAGAATAGTCACCACCAACAGTCTGCCATCACACACATTCCTGGAAAAAAGGATTTTCTATTTTTTTTTTCACCATTTATCATTGCCTCCCACCCCCTTTCTCTCCTGAAAGCATGACACAAGTACTGGAAGCCTTGTGGGACATTAAGCCCCTTACATGTGTGCCAGGCAGGGAGTAGAGCCTCTTCCTGTTACAAGGGCTCTCCTACACTACACACTTCAACAACAACACAACTTCAACATCTCACTCTGTCTAATAATAATCCTCAGATGTTTAACACACCTAACACCTTGTCATGAAGTAAAATCTTAAATAGTTTCTTTTTCCCCTTTTCGTTTTTGTACTCCATTCTTACTCTTTTATATCTTGTGTGTCATTTAATCCTCACCTTTTTCTGCCAGGCTGCACTGAACAATTTTGCAGGATATTAACTTTGGCTAAAGCTCTGCTTGTATCATTTGTGGTTTCTCTCGAGCAGAAGTCCCTGGAGTCACAGTGCCCGGCTCCCTGCAGTAATGAGCTTCACTAAGCAGAATAGGACGGTTAAATAGGAAGAAGGTAAGATCAAAACGGTCTGAATCATGAAATATGAGACGCCATTAAAGAGTTCCCTGAGATCACCCTGGCGAAACCTAAGTGGGCTGCCCACACAGTTTGTGTGTGCGAAAACAGGAAAAGAAATATCTGTGTAACCAGAACCTATGTCTCTACAGGTTCATATTTGTGAATAGTGATGAGTCTTTTCTTTCTATCATTCAATGGAAAATTCACTGTTAGATGTCCTTTGATGGGAGCTGTGATGTGTGCATAAATCCATTGCCATTTACAATAAGGACAATCTGAATACTGCATATATTACCAAACTACATTTTCAGAGAGAGAGAGCGAGAAAGAGAGAGAGAGAGAGAGAGTACAAACGTCCTATTTCTATTGGGAGGGTTTCTTTATTTCTAAGGACGGGGTCAGAACAATACAAAAGAGAGAAAGAGAGAAAGAGAAAAGAAGAGAGAGTGAGAGAAAGAAAAAGAACTGTCCCATGAAAACCATTTTTGTTCCATTACAAAGAACTAGGTCATCCTCTCATAATTGTCAATCATGCAATAAATCTCCCAGTGCCACAAATGAATACTGCATTGGGAATGAAACAAAGCTTATTGCCATGCAGTGTCAGCTTGACTTAATTCAGCCTTCTTTTCAGAAAAGCCAATTCACATGCGGGCTTTAAGGGAGTCGCACTCTGATCCCAAGGGAGAATGCACGGAGACAGACCATTTTACGCTGGCTAGCTTTTATTAGTATGGCCAGGGTGAAGCCGATGGTGAGCATACCTCATGTTATTATGCTTTTGTTTTCTTTTATGTTTCCCTGCATAAAGGTGAAATGGGCAGGGGAATACACACTCCCACATACATACACATAGTGTGTGTGTGTGTGTGTGTGTGTGTGTGTGTGTGTGTGTGTGTGTGTGTGTGTGTGTGTGCACTGCTTTCGTGATCGTTATTGCATATTCCTTTGAAAACCCTTTCTACCTGTCTACTACACTGTCCTCAGTCTCAGCTCAATACTCCATTTAAAAACAAAGCAAAACATATGAATACCTTTACAATGTGGCTTAAATGGATTTCAGAAATAAAATACATAGTAAACATACAGAAAAATAAATTGTAAAGCCACAATATTCTGTATGTCACTGCAAAGGAGGTGATCCCGTAATGTATATGTGCTGTGTAGCATACGTCATCATACTGTGTTCAAAAGAGTTAAGAGCATTTTTCATCTCTTCCACAGAAAAACTCGACAACCCGCTTCGTTCTCCTCAGTAGTGTTCAGTGGCTTCTCCTGTCATGTTGTCTGTATGCTGAGCGCACATCCATGTCTCTCTCCCCTCTCTCTCTCTCTCTCTCTCTCTCTCTCTCTCTCTCTCTCTCTCTCTCTCTCTCTCTCTCTCTCTCTCTCTCTCTCTCTCTCTCTCTGTCTCTCTCTCCCTCCTCTCTGAGCTCACCATTTACCTTCCCCTGCCAGGTGTCATGGCTTTACGAGTATCTGATTGGACAGAAGGAGAGCGCGGCGGTACACTTCCAGCAGACGAGTTTGGTGTCATGTCTCTGAGGAGCCCACTGACAGTCCCTCACCGGAGAATAATAATAGCCAGGCACCACAGCTCAGCTCTGCTCTGTGCATTCTGGCTGAAAGAGAGAGAGAGAGAGAGAGAGAGAGAGAGAGAGATGCTTCAACAAAACTGAGTGTGTGAGATGAGGAGAGAGAAAGAGTAAGAGAGAGGTTTCAGCATGGAAGAGAAAGAGAGAGAAAGGGAGAGATGTAGAGGTAGACAGACGCCTGACTAGGGAGGGAGAGAGAGAGGGAGAGATGCCTCATCAGAGAGACAGAAAGAGAGAAACTGACATTTGAGTCTGGAAAAGAGAGCAAGGAGGAAAAACTGGAACTGGAATCCCATGAAGACCGCCAGACTTAACAACTATGATACAGTAACCGTGACAACACGTTTTTTTCCCCTCACCGGGAGAAAAACAGCAATGTGAGAGGCCTAAGCAATGTGAGAACCCTGGATCATCTCTAAAGGGAAACACCTACACCTGACAATACACATACTCTGAACTCTCCGCCAAGACACCATTCACCATTTCAGTTTGCTATTGTAAGACACACAATGATCCCAGACCGATTACAGGGTCGATTGTGAGATGAAGTACACTATGTTACCAGGCCAACAGACTTTCCGGTGTCATAGAAAATGGGTTTGCTGTATTGTGAGAATGAATGTGAGTCGCGGGTATATTTTTGTTTTTCAGTGTGAAGATATTCATAGCAGGCCATCAAGACAGGTGTGTTTTTGGCCTTCCGTTGGCATTCTTCAGAAAAGGCCTCGCCACAGTGGGCAGGCTTTGAAGTTGCATATCTGTGGGCAGTCGATGCTGCCATGACATTTAATCACTCGACTGAGTAATGATCATTTTCAAAGCTGCATGTGTACCTGGTGATTAAGCCCCATTGTGTTTTAGATTCACGTTTCGGAATGCGCGGACGATAGCGTTAGCTAAAGCTAATGACTAACTGAAGTTGTCAGTTTATCCTTGGACAATTAAACGCTGGGCTTATCAAGGCTACACCACCTGTGCTGACATGCCCCCTTCTCTGACATTGTTTCAACTCTCGGAATGGATTTGAAAGGGGAAAAAAATCGACATTAGTGTAAGCAGCGCTATGTATTTAGCATTTTTATCTAATAGACTGTCCATATCAGTATTTCACCTTGAAAAGGCCATTTACTTGCTAGACCAAACACATAAATAATTCTGCCAGCCACCACGCTAATGTAACATGCAAAAGACCCGGCCGAGGCCGCATGCTTGTATCCCTGCATCTCCCAGCATTTAAAGGTTTTCCTAAGTAATTCCATTTAAAATAAATTACCCTAACCGACTGCTTTTTGTGGTCGTAGCGAATTTCATTTCTTCTTGACGAGAGGCAGTTGGACCCTCGTCAGAAGATTCTCCAAGCACACACGCTTTGAACAGCGATAGGATTTCGTGCTTCTCGAGTGTCATTAGCTCTGGGGGCATTTCGTATGCCAGGTAAAGATTAGATAACGATCGGTACTTTATGGGGGGACTTCGGGAGGCGTCGGAGGCCCTCTGTGCCTTTTGTATTGAGCAGCGTCTCGTCAGGAGAGGACGGGGCAGAGAGAGAGAGAGGGAGCGAGAGGGATAAAAAATATCTAATTTCCTCTGTTTTCACTTCTGAGGTTTATGGAGAGCCCAGCTGAGACACGCCGGTTGTCTCACTCTGTGTCGTCTCATTGTAAGCGAGAAGTGGTCCACATAGACCAACTCCAGCTCATCTGTATGAGCAAACAGGAGGAAGGATTTAAATAGAAGCGTCGCTCTACAGTGACAGGGGCTCACTTAAGAGAGACAAACTTTGTTTTCCTAAACCCAGATTTTGTTATATCCTTGACAAATGTAAATACATGTCCCTTTTCCAGTGGCGTTAACATTCATTAAGACAACAACACAGCCTTCTAGACTTCTAGAGTCTCAACACAGCTGCCATGACGACAGCTGAACAACATGAGCTGATGAAAACAGACCCCTCCCCCCCTCTCCTCCTGCCTCCAGCATCCAGTAGAAACCTGAGGATGAAAGTGACAGAGTACAGTATTTATTTGAACCCCCAGAAGTGCAGAGGCAATGTGCTGGCCCTTTGTTTTACCCCTCTGCCCTCCTCTCTCTCCCCTCTCTCTCCCCTCCCCGCCTTTAATGGAAGTGGTGGAAGTGGGCGGGCTGTAGCAAAGTGGAGCTTGTCCTGACCTAAATGAAAAAGCGCCTCCAGATCGCAACGGTCACCTGTCCTCCTAAGAAGGCCAGCCAAAATCTGCTGACACCTACGCTATGTGACTGAACTGGCCCCATTCTAATTCATCTCCCGATTCGTTTTTTTTTTTGTTTTTTGTTTCGTGGCCTCGAGAGCCTCTCACACCAACACCTACAGCCAAGGACTGAGGAGGAGATTCTGAAGAGTTATAAATATGTCAGCTTCATTGAAACATATTACAGGAGGCCTTCCACGGAAGCGAAGATGGCGACGTCTTGATCAACACTGACTTTGGCTGTTATTATGCCCTTGCAGTGCGCTTGAGAAGCCTTGAATGAAGGATGAAGTTCAAACAACATCGATATTGTTGGAATAACATGAGTGTGTTTACACAGGAGAAGATTCATCTGTGATAGCCTCCATGAAAATTAGGAGCGAGCGAAAACAAGTGGAGGAAATTTCTGGAATCCCAGTAGAGATTGCCTTCCCTGATGTATTCTTTTTCCTGTCAGCCTGAGACGTGAAACGAAGCCGGGGAAAATTAACTCCTGATACGGCCACGCTGAATTAGACACTGAAAAAAAACACACATGCACACACACACACACACACACACACACACACACACACACACATACATACACACACACACACACACACACACACACACACACACACACATACACACACACACACAATCTCACACTTTCTCTCTCACACACACACACACTTTTTAAGGATTCCAGCCTTGTCATTTTCAATTTTCTGCTCCTTGGACATGCTTGTATTCAGATTCCAGAACATCTATTCGGCATATCAATCCTAATTAGACAATCTGGGTCCACGAAGGCTGGAAGAGGACCTATTTGCATAATTTAATCATAAATACTGAGTGATACATATTTCCAACTGCATTTGTACAATTATCTTTTCATCCTTGGGGCAAAAGTATTAATATGATTAGGCAATAATTCTTTAAAAAAGAGAGGAAAATAGGGGAGCAACGCGCGAGCACTCCTTTTTAAACTCCAGCTTAGGGCTATATGAAAAATTAATTAATTTCTGAGGAAAATCAATTTCTCTACGTGACCATATTAGACAGAGCCTGGCCGAGGCCTTGGAATCTTAGTCCAATCAGGAAATCTCATCTGCTCTCTTCCAACTTCTGTCACTAACATTTAACATCCTTGTACAAGCACCAGTGATCGCCACCGTGACTCCTAACTGTGCTGTAATGTGAATGGGGGGAGGGAGGGTGGGGGTTAGGGGTGGGGTGGGAGAGTGGGGGTTAGGGGTGGGGTGGGGGTTGTCTAAAGACGTGCCAGAGCTCGAGAGTCCGCCTCAGAAATGGGAGTGGGCCCAAATGCATCGTTTTTCCCCCAATCAGGTTTCAGGTGCCACCGCATTCGTGGCCATTACAGCACCCTTATCTAGTTTGATCTGCTGGACAATTCTGAGATATATTCCTAAAACAACTAAGTTGTTATTTTTAAAAACAATCATGTGAAAAGTATTACTGAATTAGGAAATTAGAGAATTACTGAAATCCAATATGTTTAATGAAGTTCTCCAAACAAGTTGCCAAATTTGTATTAGGTGACATGTAAACAAATATGTCTTGGTACAGAGTTAAGCCAGATTTAACCACATACAGACATGCTACATACTCTGTCAGGTGTAGCCACTGGGCTTCCACTATCCCACACCAGCATACAAATGAGACAAAAAGCTGTTACATCTTCTTTTCCACTGCAGGCAAATTAAGAATGCACACCGCTGTTCCACGCAAACAGCCGTAAAATCCAGAAAAGACATTAACCAACCATCAAACACTACTGGTCCCAGAAACAAACGGGGAAATAAATAAAAGCAGGGTTTTTTTTTCCTCTCCTCTTCTTCCTCCAAGTGTAAAACAATTGGTCACTGCCTTATCACCATGCAGAATCAGCACTGATTTGAAACCTATGTTAAGATGTGACAGCAGGAACACAGCTGCTTAAAGTGGACCATCTAGTAATCTAGAGCTTGGAAGCAAGACTGTCTGCACTGATCCTCTATGTTCACACCTTTGGTCTGCTGACATATGCTCAGCACACAGCTAATTTGGGCACAGGTGGTTAATCCTATCTCAACGTACCCGAAGGGAAACTGAAAAAAAATATATACATATTTATAGTGTTTGTTCAGGGAAAAGGTTGTCTTTGCCTTCTTATAAAAACTAAAGACATGTTTTCCTGTATGTTTTTTTTTTGGTTTATTTTTTTTTCAGAAAGTGTTTGATAAGATGTATGATTTGATTTTAACAATGCTTTTATGCATCCCCCTCCAAATCAACACACACACACACACACACAGACACCCCACCCTGTGTCTTTTTTATCCTAATCAGGCATCTGTCACTCTGCTTTTTGAAGTTATTATCACCCTGGCTCCCTCTTGGATGTGGTTGCCGGGTGACGGGTATCTTAGCACCCACTCTGGCTGGGAATGATTTGAATGCGATCCAGAGATTTCCCCCGAGCACCTGTAAACACATCCATGCCTTGTAGAAAACAAATATATCACCAGAGCACCGCAAAGAAGAAGAGGGGGAGAAGGAGGGGGATGGGGGAGAGGCGATAAAATCTGGCTCACTTAACAGACCCCTACTGAGTGCTAAACAAAATAATTACCATAGTATGCAAATAAATGCAATTTTTACACCAACACCACAAACAAATAAGGTGCTGGCCATGTTCTGGTGGCATAGTACACTCCTTATGTGGTTGGAAAAAAAGGAAAATATACATTTAATAATAAGAACATCTGTAGAAATGTCATGTTTCACACATTGGCACAAAATCCAAAACAGCAACAAACAATTCCACCTCGTCCTTATTTAAAATGATGCATAAATTGCAAGTTGCTGTGCCGCTCCCCAGTTCCCGCCTCTACCCATATGCAGTCTGTTGGATGAGTGCCTAACCTTCAGAGGCCTTACAATGATTGTCAATTAGCTAGCGCGTCTCTGACAGAGCTCAGCTCTCTGCTCCTATAGCCACGACGCTACAGGCTGCCTGAGCGTCCAGCTCTCCACAGAGAGAGAGAGGTGGTCGGCCGCAGCACCGCTGCTGCACCGCTACACCGCCCCAGTGTTTTAATAACCTCTCCACAGAGTTCAAGTGTCACCAGACAGTGAACACCACCACCACCACCCCCCCCCCTCTCTCCACCCTCCTCCAGCTCCTCCTCTTTCTCGTCTTCTCTGTCCCATATGGAGAAAATGAAAAAGAAAACAAGAGGCTGAAGTATTGCTTCTCCTGGGCCGGTGTCATAACTCCTATGAAAGCAAAAGAGATTACTGCCTCAGTATCTGTTGGGGAGCAGAAGGTGCACATTAATCTGAACGGAGAGTCCCTCTGTGAAAGCCAAGGAGAATCATGCTCTTCTGCAGAAAGAGAGAGAGAGAGAGAGAGAGACTGCTATCTGAAGTATGCGTATGCCGATTCTCTTGGAGGGAAGGTGTGTGTGTGTGTTGAGGGGGGGCATGCATGTGAGCATGACCTGCTGTCATTCAAAAAATATCTATTTATAATTTTAAAAAATCACACCTTCTCTCTCTATAGAAGCAATGGACAGAGCATAAGGAACACAGAACAAAAAGGGAAGAGGTGATATACGAGCCTGCTACTTTTATATTCAAACAAATAACAATCAGTGAGGCAAAGTATAAAACATGGACCAAAAATATACTTTTCCTTTCAAAGAGGTGCCAGCCTGGACTCAACGTAAATACAGGAGAGGTGAATCAGCCATGGACCTGTGTGACACGTCCATACAGTACTTATCTCCACCGTTCTGCTTTCTCCTAGACGACCATAATTTATATACATATACATATCCACCGTGGCAATGAAAGAGTTATGACGCACCCTCACTGACCTTCCTTCTCACTACATGAAAACAGAAATAGACGCGTTAGGTCCAACAGGGTTGTAAATAACACGCCGCCTCGTGTGAGCGCCTAATATCTAGTGGCTACCTTTTGTTCGTCCAAATGATGTAATCCTCCAAATGGGTGTCAGACATGGCGGAGGTGATTGATTTCGAGCCCCCGTCCCCAGCCCACCCGCCCCAACGCCGGCAGTACCAGGTGCTTTCAGGGCCAATTACGGGCCTCTCCACGCGGACAGTAATAGCCCAGCACTTTAGCGTCATTAAGGAAATGTGTGCCACTGCATTATCCCTTAACCCCATCGCTGACCACTGCGTTCAGCAGTCCGTGAGTTCAACCCACACACTCCATCACCTGGGGAGGTCTCCCTATCCTCCAACCCACACACACACACACACACACACACACACACACACACACACACACACTCCACCTCCTCTGGCCACCCTTTGAAGTGAGTGAAAAACTCAGGTGCCCAGGCTCCAACACCTCCTTAACCCCTGTCTCTGATGCGCTCCGTGGTGAGCTCTCTGAAGTTTCACTGTACCGCCAACACCGATAAAGTCATCTGAATGCACCACAGAGAAATGCTGGGGCAGCTCACAGGTACAAACGAGCTGAAACGCAGTGGGGCCTAACTGAGGATAAACGTCCTTACACTACTACTGAAAATGTAATGATTACATGTACATGTAGTGAACTTACTGCTATTTCAATCGTTTTTACTAAAGCATGTAGACATTTTGAATTATCATTATGCCAAATCTGTCAAACTTTTCCTTCAGAATATTGGTATATTAAATATGAAATTACAAAAATGTTTCTAAATAAAATGCTTAAACACAGAAAAACACAGAAACAAAGTTGCATGAGTCATTATATTAAACACAACGGCGTAATTGTTTTTTTTTTGTTTGTTTTTTTAAAGCAAAATATATGCCCATATATACACAATATGCCGATAGTCATCTAGTGCATAATTGTGTGTGTATGAGTGTATGTGTCTGTCTCTGTCTCTGTGTGTGTGTGTGTGTGTGTGTGTGTGTGTGTGTAAGAGGGAGAGGGAGAATGAGAGAGTGTGTGTGCATGCAGGTGATAGTATTTTCAAGTACTGCAGTGTGTGTGTGTTTGTGAGACAGATGCAACTACATTTGTCACAAATGTGTGTGTTGATACCATGTATGTGTGTCTGCATGTTGTATTCAAAATCCAAAATTCTAACTTCTAAAACAGTGTTTCCCATACATGAAGTGCAGGAAAAAAATAAAACTTAATTCTGATTCAAGTAATACTCAACTCATTCTGCCTACACTTTCAAATGGCCTACTTCACTATGAATCTTCCTATTGTATGCATTTCTATGTCTTTGAAATCTCAATGTAGCCTTCACCTGAATCGTTCTATGAATCATTGCATTAAAAGCACACTTGACCAAATTTAGCATATTCAATTTAGTTAAGCTTTTAATCAAAGGAATAATATAAATTGACCCTTAAAATATTCTACTCATCACATGACCCTTCTCATGAATAACTTTTCTGGCTCTTTAAGGATATGATGTTGTGGCTCTATTCAATAGCATGTTATTATCTATGAATATGTATTAATTATCAGATAATAAACTTTTTGTTACTGAAAAAGTTTGCAGTGAGGTAAGAATGGGACATTTGAGTAGCCTCTTTCACCACTGTATTATGCAACCTACTCACATAATTGTGAAACTCAATTAATACATTGCCAATAAAAAAAATAGGATTGTCTTGGACTAATGTGTAGGCTATTGAGTATAGTTTATTCTATGACTAATTGAACGCAACCTATAATTACACGTTTCCGCCGACATTTGTTGCTTCCCCACAACAAGTGTCGCCTTGTTAATCTACAGAGGCTTAAATGTTGTCTAGCTTGCGGCATGCGTTTAGACAGGCAGGGAGACAGTTTTCTTTTCAAAATTAAGGTCTTGGTACTTTAGATTAATTATGTTCTAGGCCACTGCTAATTTAAAAAGTAAGGGGCAATATAAAACACCTAATGAGTTTGCGAAATATCTTGTGGTAGGTATAAAGGGACCATAAAGAGAAAAAAACAAATGACCACTGCAGTATACACATTTCCATAAACGCTGCTGTTGCTAGTAGGCCAGTGTCTAATGCACGTAGCAGGCCAGTGATGACAGTCCTTCATTTCCGATGAGCTTAACAGAAATAAAACAGTAGGCTAGGTTGGCCTGACAATCGAGATAAAAGTTATTTGCGTTCAACAACTCATTTGACAAAGTATGCTACTAATGTAGGCTATAGCTCAAGAGTGATAACTTTTCTCTCTACCTTAGGCCTAATCATTTGCCACAGAATATGTATAGAAATTCAATAAGTGTATTTAATAGCGATGCTTAAAACTGAACCCAAATAACATTTTAACTGCAATCGTGAGGCGTCTCAGCATCCAACTCCTGATTTGACTCTCAACGACTCGAGCCAACTTTTACACAGACAATGCTAGCTTTGCATTTATCATAAATTGATCAAAATATCACAGAGTGCCACCTACTATGATATGAGCCATCATGTGCGCAGCAGGTTTCCAAACCAAACAGCAAATATTGTACTTAAGAATTGACTAAAATGAAAAGACTGTCCCCTCTACCTGCTCGTTTTGACTCGGTTATATATCTTCAAAAACACAAACACAACAAAATAACTAACTAGTTATCTGTTACTTACCTCGCATTTGTGCAGTCATTGTAAAGCGTCTCGAAGTCCTTTCTGGAGATGAGTTTGCACCGGTTCACGCCGGGTTGGATGGCCCCGAGTCCCCTCAAAATGCGGACCTGCTCAACATTGCACACTACCGGCGTGATCTCCAGTCTCTTCAGCTTGGTGTAGACCGTGTGCAGTCCTCCTACCAGGTGCTTCAGAAACAGGTCGAAAGCCTGGGGAAGGCAGATGAGCTCGCAGCCGTCCACGGTGAACGAGGCTACCTTAGCGCCTCTGAGTTCTACCATTTTACACTCATTATTCTGTGGTGTGTTTTCAACAGGCGACGGGGTCGAGTACACGGGTTTGCTGGGAAGCGTTGCGGCGGTCGGGATGCCGGGACTGCCGGTGGTCATCAGCTCCGATCGGAAAAGACTCTGTGCAGTTGGGGCCACAGATGGAGACGGTGAAGAAGTTGCCGAGGGCGAAGAGGTTGGAGCTGAAGTTGCGATCGGAGACGGCTGAACCAGCGTGTTCGGTGGGATCAAAGCAGCCGGTACGGCCATGGTCAACCTATGAGAGTAAGTTCAAAGTATAAAAACCCAGTATGCAAAAAAAGTGAGGTGGCCGTTATATCTCAATGAAAAATCCAAGAGGAAGCGTGTTCCGCTGGTAAGTTTATATATGAAAAGAAACAGAAAAGGCCGTGGTGGATGAGACTTGAGGCTCAGCGCGGTGGGACAATCATCAAAGATTGAGAGAGAATGACAGGAAGAAAATGAGCTGAAAAGTGCAGCTCGGTCTGTGGATGAGTTGTTGTTGTCACAAGGTACAAAGAGGGAGGAGCCAAAGGACACTGTCAGCCTTTGAAGCATAGACAACGCACAATGATACCGTGTTATATTCATTGGTTCCACGCACAACAAAATAGCGTTTCGACTCGCTGTCACTGTCTAATAACTAATCGACACCTCTAAGAAGGAAGACTTTCTCAATAGGCTACAGGCTACCATAACCTCAACTTTACGCGTGAAGAGATAACGCGTTATCTTCACTAAAGTTCAATATCTAGGCTACACGACAACCCTTTATAGAATAATCAGTCAGGTAATGTAAATATATCGTTTACATTCACAATTTCAATGTCACCTTTCCGAAATTAGTAGAAATAAGCGCGATTATTGCCCACGTAATAACTTCACATATAAAGACTAGGCTACAACAATCCGGACAGGTTGCCACTGCTGAGGTAATGATTAACCCAATTTACTGTCTGATCTTATATCAATGTAATATGACCCGCAGATGATTGAGTCATGAGAGAAAATACTTAATGAGTAAATGTGTGTTCACAATATGCTTATGCACTGTACAAATGTTTTGCCCCTCTCTCCCATTACTTCACGTTTATAAATAATGTTTTGTCATGGGAGAGGTGGGGGCTAGGTTCAGCCGAAGTATCTCTGGACATTGTAAATGTGCCTCTGTAGACTAGCCTAGTTATTGTTCTTCCTACCATGAGTTGACCTTAAGCTTTTAGCTTTCAATCATTACATTGCAGTTTAGCTGTAAATAAATGTACTCATAGAAACAGAGTTTGTTTTATTGGTAGATCAATGTGTGTGTGTGTGTGTGTGTGTGTGTGTGTGTGTGTGTTTGAGGCTGTCCCAAATGTCTGCTATCATTGCTTGTTTCACAGTGATAAAATGGTTACATGTATGTTTACATTTGTTACTAGTATGCAATTGTAACTTTTGCACGTAAGCAATAATTTACTCCTTGGGTGGACAGTTGTTTTATATTGACAGTAAAAGCTGATGAGATGGCACAAGCCTTTATAAATCCAAGTTAGTGTCAGATCTACTTTAAGATAAGCAGAGTGCCATTTCAGAATTATCATTCAGGCAAAGAGGTAGCTTGTAGTGTGAAAATCAATAGCTACTTAAAATTCATAGCCAGACAATCCATTTGCCCTTTATGTTGCTAACCTTTGCTTAAATATGCAGCATATTAAGATTTCATTATATACAATGAATGTCACAATAGTTTGCAGACTATCTCTGTGTATGCACAGGGTTAACTCTACATAGTTTCACACCCTCCCTCCCCTAACATGAATTAAATAAATAAATAAATAAAATATAATACATTAAAAAGAGCAGTTATAAAGACACATGCATACAGAGACAAACACATACATGCAGACACACACACACACACACACACACACATGCACACACACACACACATACACATACACACACACACACAAAGTCACATACATACAGACACACACACACACACATACACACAAAGAGTGTCAATGATTAAACACAAAGCGTTTGCAAACACCGTGGGACATCTATGATGTCTCAGACCCAGCAGCTCCTAACAAGCAGGGTGGGCCTGATGAATCAGCCATCCATTATAGCTGCCGTCCTGCCATAGAGACGCAGCAGGATGTGGCTTGTAGTGCCTTAATACCCTCTTCTGTTCCCGCACTTATGTGTAACAGCCTTTAAAAACGCACAAAAAACACACACATCCTCATTTGGAGCCTCACAAAACGTGGCAGGATGTTTAGACATTACAGTGCCGCCACTAACTGAATCTGTCCAATGCGTTCAACCTACAGCATGGGGCCTGCTTTTCTGAAAGACTCGCCCCTGTGGTGTCGGGAAAAGGTATCTCTCCGCTAGCTGATGGATATGTCAACAATATGCAATAGGATTAGAATAGAGGCGCAGGGAGAGAGGAAACATAATAATGTGGAGTGACCTTCAGGAGCAGCAGCATGGTGGTTTTCAGCGGCACGCAGGACTTGCCTGTCACAGGTAAAGAGGTTAGCATGCGCCGAGCGGATTCTCCCGGTGTTGTTTCTCTGTCTGTTGCAAATCAGTATTAGCTGGGATTACATTGATAGGATTGAACCGGCGGGGTGTATGGTTTAGTTATGGCATATTTGGTTTTGAAGAGGCAAGAATGATAGACCACACTGAGTTGTAATCTGCAGGGCCAGTAATGAATGCAAACAGAAGGCGTGTAAGCTGAATAAATGGTGAAAGCACAGATAGGCTCTCCGGACACAGATATGGAAAGCATAAGGAGGTGGGGGTGGGGTGGGGGGTGTCAGCGTGGAGGGGTGCAGTGGCGCTGTCTGACAGCCTTTGTGTCCTTCTACATAGTGGCTGGCAGTGGACCGGATCAGTGCTGGGCTGGTACAGGTGCTGGAGCAGAAGCCTCCCAGTGTGCTCTAGTCCTCCACAGACTGGGCTAGATGTGTGTGTGTGTGTGTGTGTGTGTGTGTGTGTGTGTGTGTGTGTGTGTGTGTGTGTGTGTGTGTGTATGAGAGAGGCACATTGCTTCTGACCAGCAGTGATCACACTCTGTTTAGTCTGTACAGCACCACATTCAACGCTGGCATCCCATGGATTTATAACACATCTGCCATAATGATAACTGACACCATAAAATCACCAAAAACAACAGCACCCGCATCTGGACACAGTGTGGCTCTGTGTCCCTGGTTGGACTCATTAGAGTGATACACGTATGAGCACTGTTTTGATTGCTTTGTGTCATTGGAGACTGTGTATTTGGTGAAAGTTTTCCTTTCAGTGTTTTTTTTTTGTTGTTGCTGGGGTTTTTTTTCATGCAGTGCAATATGCTGCAAGGCTGTGTGAAGGATTTGTATAAGTGCTCGGCCAGGAATTGTAATGTGTGGAAGGTCACAGGAAATCATGAGAAATGTTCCTCTTCCTTGTTTTGGAGCAAACCAACAATGACTCGACCCTTTGAGGTCTGCCCTACATGCACAAGCTCATTGGATCATTGTGTTCCAGTGATCTTTAGGATTTATCGTTGGGTGGTGGTGGTGGTGGTAGGGGAGGGGGAGGCCGTCTAAAAACAAGATAACACTCAGACTGTGCTGTTCTAAGCTTAAGAAAACCAGTTGCACTGTTGCACAGTTCAACTACATGCAAGTCCAGGACACGTGAGCTCTTTTCCAACCTAACTTAGTCATCATTTCCAAAAGGAATGTGAGGCCCATTCAAGTGATGAAGCATTTTTTTATCATTCCCATAACAATGATGTACAAACATGTACAAGTAGAAGAATAAAAGTTACTTAGATTTTTTTTTTACTTTACAGTAAAATTGAGTTTATACCATTTGCAAAGATGGCAAATGCATTTCTAAAATAAATGCTGTGCAGTAGTTGCCACAAACAAAGACCGTTAAAGTGAGAAACACGTGTGTGTGTGGGTATGTGGGTATGTGTGTGTACTGTATGTGTGTGTATGTGTGTGTGTACCCCTGCATGTTTGTTCTCTCCTCTTCTCTGTGTGATAATAGCCATGACAGGACTTTCTGTGCAAGTGTGACATGACTGGGCGAAAACACTAGGGCTCACCACAAGCCAGCCTTCCAGTCACGCCGTCAACATACCCTCACAGCAGACAGATGCCTGGAATTGCAGAGCTGCCTGTTCCAGCCACATGGGAATACACACACATGCACACACACACACACATACCACAAACAAACGTATACATGTAGACACACACAAACAGTACATATCTGCACACATACACATATATACACATATACACACACATAAATGTGCATACATACAGTACACATATACACATACACTGTATGTACACATGGACACACAGAGACACTCAAGTCCAAACCCCACACGCACACACACACATACACACTAACACACACACACACATACACATACACACACACACACACACACACACACACACACACACACACATACACACACACACACACACACACACACACACACACACACACACACATACACACACACACACACACACACACACACACACACACATACACACAGACAGACAGAGAGAGAAGTTGCTAGTGAAAAGGACCAAAACGAAAAAAACTTTCAAATGAACAATGACTGTAATTAGAATGATTCTCTTATCAAGTAATTGCACTATTATCGAGGTCTGGAAAAGTTGGACATGCAAAACATGGAAAACAAAAGGAAAGGTATTACATGGTGTTTATATCTGAAATTACTCACTGAAATTCTAAGAAAGTGTGTTAAGACAGAAATAATGTTGTATAACAGATACATAACATGTAATCCTCACCTTTCTTTACTGGGTAGTTTATAGTATAACATATGATGTTATGATTAAATGCAAGCACAGTGCATGGAAGTGCAGATTCTTTCCACACACTTCTGCCTAGGCAGACTTTGGTGGAAAGACACACACAGAGAAAGACAGACAAACATACAGAGTGAGAGAGAGACAGACACACACACACACACGCACGCACACACACACACACACACTCACTGACACTAAATTCAACAGCAGATCAATATGTAGGTGTAACAGTAGCGAAACAATAATCTCTGTGAATGGAATGCACAGAGAAAAGGTTTGTTTGTTTACCAAAATAGGTTCTGTTTCTGTTTTAGTGTCATCTTGCATGAGTGCAATTCTGAGCACAGCTGCCTTTGGGAAAGCATGTGGTTGAGATAGGCATACAGTAGCTTTAGCTGCAGTCAGAGTGATCCACCATTTCCACAGTGTTATTCACCATTGCTGAATAGGAGGCATCATGGAGAACCAGCCTGCATGGTATTGGCTGGATAATACTCTGCTGTTGAAGTCATATGTGTAAAATGTAGACAGTTAAAGTCAAAGAGCAGATTGTAAAGTTTAAATGTAGGCTAGTCTTGGTTTTTCTTTTGTGTATTAACTTTTTTCATCATTTTACCAAAAGCAAATGAATGTGATATCTGTGAGTTTGAAGGCAGATGTGTAAAAGTCTGGCTTCAGAAAGTAAAAATTCTGTCATTTATTGGTTCTACCTGTGCACTCAACACTCAGGTGATTTCACCAAATCTCTGATCTACCTGGCTGAGGAGTTGGGCTAATAAGAATCAGCTGATTTTATTCAGCTTACACAAATACGTGGTAGGACTTTATTTTCTAAAGCAGGACTTTTATACTTCTGGTTGAAGGTACATGACAGACTTGTATGTCTTTAAAGACAGTAAGTTCAAACAGGACACGGCCAACTTGAAACTCACGGGAGTGCTAAGGTAGCCTACAGTGTTCGGAAGCAGAACTTTAAAGTGGGAGCATTACTGTATGATCAATGACACTGAATGTTTTTGATGTAATAATTTATTCACCCTATTTGACTCTGATAAAACAATGTTGAAAAGCAATTTAAATGAAATTCATTTAAATGTCAATCCACATGGTTAGGACTTTTCTATAATTGGCTATTTAATTAAAATAATTTTCATAGTCATTAATACAGCTTGCAACTTGTAGTGCACTGACATATTTTAATTACATGGTATTAACAAAATTGATATGCTTTATGAATGCTGTGAATAAGAAATAATTAGAGCAATCATATATCATCCCCTTATGGACATTAAGTGTATCTCAATATAATTGATGCACTTTGGAAAAAATAGGGAGATAAATAACTTTAATTGTATGGAGTGTGTGCTCGGTTTTAAATAAAAAAATGTTACCAACTTTGCATTGCATTTGAGGTGTGATTCATCATGAGTGGAACACTGTGAGCACAGTATATGCCATTTTCATGATTATGTGTCACTCGAATGTGAGGCAATGATGGTGTGTGTGTGTGTGTGTGTGTGTGTGTGTGTGTGTGTGTGTGTGTGTGTGTCTGTGTGTGTGTGTGTGTGTGTGTGTGTGTGTGTGTGTGTATTTGTAAAGCATGTTCTGAAATGCTTTCATTAATCATGCGAGTACTTTTATATAGTGGAGGGAAAATAACAAGAAGGAGCTGGTTCTTTAAAATAATAGATAGACACACACACACACACACACACACACACGCACACACACACACACACACACACACACACACACACACGCGCGCACACACACGCGCGCACACACACACACACACACACGCACACACACACACACACACACACACACACACGCACGCACGCACACACACACACGCACACACACACACACACACGGGTAGAGAATCTTAAAATAAAACACTTATTGATCTTGAATATTTGTCTCCTCAAGGTTGCATGGCATTGACCCTGTCCCTTCCAGAGATGCACCCACCCCCCATTCCTCTTTGCAAACACACCACACTCTAGTGAAGGGCAGATGTCAGATCAACAGCACCCCTCCCAATACTCTCTCTCTCTATCTCTCTCTCACACACACACACACACACAGACACACACATTTCCCCACCACACACAGACTCTTGTTGAGGCGAGAGAGAGTGAGGGAGAGATGTGGGGACTGTGACGAGGGCTGTCCAGGCCTGTATTCCCCCATACCCTACACACCCTACACACCCTCCCATCAACCCCAACCCCACCCTCACCTCCCAAGTCGTCTCTGCCCGCAGGGAGCGGCACAATTCATGCTGTAAAATAAATGCATGCCTTTCCTCTCACTAGGCAAAAACTTCAGCTGCCACCACATCCTTACTCATTTTGTGTGTGTGTGTTTGTGTGTGTGTGTGTGTCTGTGTGTGTGTGTGCGTGTGCGTAGAATTGTTTTCCTCTAGGGTCTCTGAATTCACTACCTCCCTGCTTCACACAATGGCGTGTGTATAATTTTTACGAGTGCACCTTTGTGAGTGTCATTAAGCAAACAGTGAATACTAATTATATTTTTTGCCATTGCTATTTTGCATTTCTAAAAAATGTCTTCTATTTTTCATGTTTACAGAGCCATATTAACATGTTGCATGGTTGTGTGCTGACGGAATCCACCAAACTTGGGCCAGGCAGTGTGCAAATATTTAACTTCAAAGGTATTCGTCTTGCTGTGAGGTGCCTTTTTTCCCTTCTTTTTGAGGGGCTTGACCCGCATTTGACTTCAGGAGCAACCCTCACGGCTGACACTATTAATGCCCAAGATGCGTGGAGGTAACATTAGACCAGCCCCAGCCCCACCACCACCACCACAACCCACCGCCCATGCGACTCCTTTAGTGTTAAATCAAACAAACACATCGGCCTCTGTCCCTTCCTGCCCGAGACGTGAGCCGTGGATGTGGTTTATGCATTACCTTTGCAGGGGCGGAAGCGCCGGACGGCACAGATTCATGTAAATGTGTGCTCGCCCTTAAACACACCTACAAATCTCTCTCACTGATTCGCCCCAAGCCCAGAGCCCAGCGTGTGTCTGTTGAAGCTGAGCTCTGTGAAACGTCCAGTCCGGTATGTAAAATACTGCCCCTCTGGTAATATACAGTAAGTCTTAGACAGCGAGCTAATATTCCTTTCCACGGATGCCAAATGTGATAGGCCCACATTAAAAGCGAAGCTGGCCACTCTGCTGCCTCTGTGATGCTTGTAATATTTTCACAGCTTTTAAAGTCAGGGGAGAAATTTGTTAGATACGCAGATTGCGAGGTAAACCTGCATCAACAGCTGTAATTACCACACCATCGACAGTCTCAGTTGCACCCGTTCAGCAACAGCCGCAGTGATTAAAACGAATCCCAATCGACTTCTCCATTAAATTGCTGGCACAGGCGATCTTTTGACCTTTCCCCATTGATTGAACATAACAATCACAATTCAATTGTAATGCAAAGAGAACATTTGTTATAATGTACATGAGATGCATGAGGCATTTCCTCAGCGCAAAAGGGTAATCAATGGGGTTACTTCAAATGGAAATACTGTAGCACAAAGAGCCGGACCCACCTAATTCATTGAGTCCACAATGTATAGCGAATCCAATAATGTGTACTTAAACATTCTGATTTCTTCTCGGTAGCTCAATACGGTCGGTACAGAAGGTGCTTTCAGCCTGGTTTCAAGGGATTTGACCTACTCACAGAGAGGAACTACGTAAGCATGGCAAGAGTTACCTAAATGGTTTGTTGCCATATGGATAGGCAGAAAAAAAAGAAGGCAGTGTGTGTGTTTGTGTGTGTGTGTGTTTGTGTGTGTGTGTGAGAGTGTGTCAGTGTGTGTGTCTCTGTGTGTCTGTGCGTGTGTGGTCATTTTTACTCTTAGACAAAATGTTGGGTTATTTTGGGAGCTTCTCATTTCCTGGATACATGCAGTATGCAGCTGTGTATATATGTACAGCTACAAGACATATGCTGTTGTTCATATGTAGCACTCTGTAATGTGCTGTTGTTCATTATGTGTAGCACTCTGTAATGTGCTGTTGTTCATTATGTGTAGCACTCTGTAATGTGCTGTTGTTCATACTGTATGTAGCACTCTGTAATGTGCTGTTGTTCATGTGTAGCACTCTGTAATGTGCTGTTGTTCATTATGTGTAGCACTCTGTAATGTGCTGTTGTTCATTATGTGTAGCACTCTGTAATGTGCTGTTGTTCATACTGTATGTAGCACTCTGTAATGTGCTGTTGTTCATGTGTAGCACTCTGTAATGTGCTGTTGTTAATATGTGTAGCACTCTGTAATGTGCTGTTGTTGACATGTAGCACTCTGTAATGTGTTGTTGTTCATATGTGTAGCACTCTGTAATGTGCTGTTGTTCATATGTGTAGCACTCTGTAATGTGCTGTTGTTCACATGTAGCACTCTGTAATGTGCTGTTGTTCATATGTGTAGCACTCTGTAATGTGCTGTTGTTTAAATAGCACTCTAATGCATCAATGGAATTACACACAATTAAGTGTGATGCTATTGCTTATTTCAGATACCTAGCAGGAAAACATTCTCACAGCATGTGACAATCTTGTCCTCTAAAAACAAGTAGTGACTTACAAAATTGTGAGTGACATGCTTAAAGGATTTGGGAATGAAGAGTGTATGTTACATGGGCATTAAAGAGATTAAAGCAGTTAGTGGTGGTAGTGGCAGTTTATCTCATGAAGAAGATACAGTATGTTAATTGAGAAAGTCTGGTGAGAAAATGTTGCTGCAGCTATTGTCCACCCTCTCTCTCTCTCTCTGTCTGTCTGTCTCTGTCTCTCTCTCTGTGTCTCTATGTGGACATGGGTTTGGAGTCTGGTGGAAATTAAAAAGACTGATCTGTTCCAGCAGCTGTAGTGATGTGTGGGAACAGAGCTGTGTTTGCTGTGCTCCAAGGTAATCGTCTCAGAGAACTCTGATGACAGATTCAATTCCATTTTGTAAATGTTTAATAAGTGTTGGACAAACACAAAAAGCTATCTAGCCCGCATTCAGAAAACAAAGGGAAATGTTAATTGCTTTAATCATCCCCAAGCCTTTGACGTTGTTATTGGCTTTAAAAATAGCAGTTAACAGTAACTGTCTTGTAAAGGAAATTGAACCACATTTGCAAAACGATCCACAATTAAGATATGAGCAAGAGTGCAGCTAAGTTGGAACGTCAGTGTTGTGTCTACGAAGACCAGTCAATGCCGCACAAAGCTGTTTAATTAGCTGAAAGGCCCAAAGAAAACAGTCTTCCTAATATGTATCGCTTTAATCAAATTTAAAATGATTGTATCCCTTTTGAAGGTACTTCAACACGGATATGTTAATTAGCAGATATGAGACTCAGAAAAATAAAGATGTTTTTTTTTTTACACTCTCTTTCTCTCTCTCTCTTTCTCTGTCACTCCAGATGAAATTGCCGTTCTTGAACATCAGGAAACACTGTCGTTCTCTGCTGTTTCTTCAGCCCAGAGAATACATGTCCTGCCGGCATGTGTGCTTGTTAATGCATTTCAACACATAAAAACAAGGGCAGCAGCGTTTAATCTGCAGCAAAGAGGAAATGAAGGCCTTCCTGTCTTATTTACCGCGCGTACTTAAGAAGTGTTCCTGTACCATTAGAATTGTTAATAGATTTAGAAACAAAAGGATTTTGAAGGTGGGAAACTGCTGACATTATTTCACATGGGGGTGGGGCATGTTGGGGTCGGGGGGGGGGGGGGGGGGGGGGGGGACTCTAGGGTGAAAGAAAGAGCTGCAATTAATATAGTTTCCTGTTATATGCAGCCATGAAGTCTTGGTTCCCGCTCATTACGAATGCTACACAGATTACATAAATCATAGACAGTAAAAAATTTCATTGCTACATCACTAAATTATGCTCAGGGATGCTTGGCGCATTGATTGTGTTAAAATGTTGTGATTTTACATTACTCTCATTAAATGTATGCAGACTTTTTTTTTACAATCCATAAACAGATCTCAAATAAAAGTTAATAAATGTCAACATTTGCATTCGAAAAAAAAAAGCATCTTGCCACATTTTGGCAAATATCAATCCATGAACCTTTCAACGTTTCGTCAAACAAAATGCTAATTGTACCTTTAGGAATTTAGGAGACAGTGACAAGAAATGTGATGCTTGGTCCTTCTCAGATGAGGGAGGCTGCCCATGCAGCTCAAAGCAAACACACAGGCTCACGTCTTAAAGTGGGAGGAATATTCAGCACCGACCAGAGCATCTCCACTGCCCCCTCTCCTCCTCTGGGCTTAAAACACAGCAAGCACTCTAGATGCTGTACTTGGCCTTTTTAGTTTTTAGTTTAGTTTCTTCCCACTTTTGTCTTTAGCTAAGAAGTGAAAATAATTGGACATGCTCACCATAATCATTACAGGTTAGGGGTTAGAATTAGGGTTAAGTTAGGATTAGTGTCATTACACACTGATAATTAGTTGTTGGTGATAAATTATAAACAATGAAACAAGGGCTATGCAACTGTGTTAAAACAGTGGTAGCAGGTTGTGTTAGTGTTACTATGACAATCTCACATTTAACATTGCTATTTCCAACACTGTCACACCGTTCTTCTATTTTAGTGCACACAGCTAATTTACCCCAGCTGAATTAACACTACAAAAGTGCTTACACGCTTCTTTCAGTCTTATTTACTCGGAATTGATTTTAACACTTTACCAGAATCCGAAATGAGGGCTTATGCAATGCAGGCCGAGCGCACATACATATGAGTCTTCTGAGAATCCATCAGCGATACTCAGCGCACTCCAAAGACAAGCCAGCCAGCCCCCAGCCCCTACCTCCCTCAAAAAAAAAAAACATTAACACACACACAAACACACACACACACACACACACAAAGATGTGTATACCCGTAGCAGCATCACTGGGGTATCTTAACCACGCAAACATGCTCAACAGCATATTTATGAGTGATTAGACATGTCGTTCTTCAAAGGTCCTTAGGAGGAGCTTGATGCAGCCGCTCTGTCTTTTCCCTTCCTCACTCTAATTCCTGCTCAGTGTGAAGCGCTTGTCCCTGCCGATAAATATGATGTAGGCCCGACTCCTATATGTTCTTGGAATTTAACGGCAAGGATTTGAGAGTTAAGTGGCACAAACAAATGTTGAGTGAGAGGCAAATTATACGATCTAATTTGTGTACTCGATAATAGAGCCCACTTCTAATTGCTTAAATGTTAATTATTTTTTTCTAGAACCCGCAAACGTAAGGATTTAGTGATTAACAAGATGCCTCTCCTCCGCAGATAAAACTGATCCTACAAATGTAAGATGTCTCTGGACACATGTTAATGAGAATCCGTATTTACTTGATATTTAATTGGTGGTATCGGAACAAGCAAGAGTATTGCAAAAAGTCAATGACAGACTGGTTGCGAACCAACAGTGGAATTAGCTCGATGAAGGGATTTAGTTATTAGAAGCACTGACAAAACACTCCCAGTGTCCACAGCAAGGCTGGTTTGTTGATACTGTATTTGTTGAAGTCCCTTCACTGACTTTCAACTGTGCCAAGCAACAGTGACCTCTACAGGGATTTGTGATTACATCAATCTATGACACGCAGTGTGCTGCTTGGCTAAGAATAGGGCTCCGTATACTAAAACTGCATGCGAGGAACGCTGAGAGGGGCCCTTAACATATATCAACTTGAGACAGTTCACACATAAAATGACAAATTGCATATTGCTTGTATTTGATAATAAGTGTGTTCCTTGTGTCCTTTAAGGATATATTACAGGTAGGGGTAATCAAATTCTTAAATGCTCACTTCTATCCACTTAAATTAAAAAGTAATTCAGTGGGTGGGGGCATTATTGTGTGATTATGGGCTAAAAATGGTCCCTTGGCACCTGGTGTGTGTGTGTGAGTGTGTGTGTGTGTGTGTGTGTGTGTGTGTTTGGCTTGTCTACTTGTCTATTCAGGATGGGATGGCCATCGTAAGGATGGACTTTCAAATTAATAAACTTTACATACATTTACTACTCACGTATTAAACGTTAACAACAACTTCCAAGCAATTGCTTTTAGACACAATGTCACTGAAATCAGTCAAAATCTGGAAAACAACCTCAATCATTATTGAACATTACTGCACGTAGAGGTGTCGGACTGGGGGTAAAACCAGTACTGATTACTATGACTCTACGGCTAGAGAACAGATGTCTTTCTCCAAGAAAGCTAAATCAGGCCACAGAACAAAGAAAATAAAGACAGGAGGAGATAAAACAAAATGAGGGGAAACAATTGTTAAGAGACTTCATTTAAAAGAAAGGTGAGCACAACTAGAACATGAAATCCATGGTGCTTAACTGCTTGAATATCTCCGTGATCGTTAGTGCTAAAACCGAACTCATTGAAAGAGCAGAAAATAAACTTTTAAATGTTACCTTGGTTATGCATGCAATCCGAAGGCTAAATAAATAAACTGTTGGCCTACATAACAATGCTGTTTGCGTACAACACACCATTCTAATAGTAGCCTAATTTGAAACATGTTTTACTAATAGGCTATGATATTTATACAATATAATTAGCAATAATAGGCTAATAAGTGTCATAGATAGCTTAGGTTACATATCATGCCAACATTATAGCTATATCGAATTTACATAGAAGCAGATCTTTACATTGTGAAACACATGGCCCACAGTTTTCAGAAACTGTCACATCAGAGAGTAAAGTAGCATCAGACCTCATCCTCATCTATGAATTTGAGACAAGGTGAGCTTATATATAGTTCAAAATGAAAGCAAACCATGTTTAGCCATTTTGACTGAAAGGTCATCTTAGTGTGTTTTATTATATTAGGCTATAATTAGGATAAGAGGCAAATATCAAATGTATCCTTCATGTAGAGAAAGATAATAGAGAAGATGTGATTGAGGATGATGGAGGTGAAGAGAGCAGGGAGTATGGTTGCTCTGAGCACAGTGAAGAAATGACAGAAGAGGAACTAGAAAGTAGGCAGAGCAATGCAGAACCGTTTTTGCCAAAGGATCCAGGACTATGGCCAGAGAAATTAACAAATGATCAGAGAGACACCATAGTACGCATGTAGTCATGTCATGTAGCTTAAACTTAACCTTAGTAACCACAGTGAGCTAGAGAATAGTAACCACAGTGAGCTAGAGAATGCTGGGAAAGGAGGTTTGAAATGTGTGTATGTAACCTGCATTGTGTTGAACCTGCGCGATTCAGCTGTGCACACACCTGGACTCGAACCCGCGAAAACCGCAGCACCTCGGATCGGGAGTCGAGCATGCTGACAATCGGGCTAAAAGCCCAGGCTACTAGCTTTCCTGCCAGCTTACCTGCCAGCAGCACTCTTAAGGCGTCGGGGAGTGAGGTTTACCAACGTTCCACACGCACAGCTATGCTAGCTGGCATCCGTTACACTCACCCCCTAAACCTCATTCCCGATCCGGGTCACTGCGCCAATGTAACCTGTGTTGTGTTGAACCTGCGCGATTCAGCCCTGCACACGCTGGACTCGAACCCGCGAAAAAGCAGCGCCTCGGATCAGGAGTCGAGCATGCTGACAATCGAGATAAAAGGCCAGGCTACTAGCTTTCCTGCCAGCAGCTCTCTTGAGGCGTCGGGGAGTGAGCTTTATCAACGTTCCACACGCACAGCTAAGCTAGCTGGCATCCGTTACATGTAGACATAAGCAAACATCACAGATTATTAACCTACTTGAAGCATTGCAGTTAATAGTTATTACTGTACCCTATCATCTAGGCGTACAGATTGATGTGTACAGTGTTTTGTGTTACGCCCCTGACTGCACGAATGGTCTTCCTCCCCCAAGACTATCTTTAGTGGCCAAAGTGTCAGATATAATCGTTTTCAGTGATTAAACCTCATTGAAATAATATGCATTTTCCATATGGGGTCTTAGAAGCCATCTGTCTCCTTCTAGCCACAGCGTTTTTGTTGCAAACGTAATCAACCTAAGCATGCTCAGATGACGTGATAGACGACGCGCTGTTGCTCACCTGTCCATCATCGTAAAGTCCGATTTGATTGGTCCGCCAGATTTGGGGCGAGCATAGTTGCTCCACAACGGAGCAATGCCAGACCGAACTTTCCGACCTCAAATGTTGTGGGCGGGACTAAGTTTGGCTGGCACCCAGGCTAGTGACAAAGTGCTTATGGGAAATGGACAAGAGTCCAGAGAGTGTCAAAACTGTAATATATGCTTCACCAGTGAACTACAAAGTGACGACCGTTGAGCTCCAAAGTCCCCAATTCCACAAATTTGGTATACAATGGGTATACAATGTAATAGGAAAACAAAAACTTGAGTTTCTCACTTGTGATTACAAGGCTGTCGCGTTTTTGTTGCAAACGTAATCAACCTAAGCATTCATGTGCTAGGAATTCCTAATTACAATATTTCCGATCGCACTTGAGGGGCGGATCAGTTAGTGACTTATGAAAAGCAAAGGAGAAAGCGATAAAATGCCATCATAAGACCGTGTTGCCCTATACCCAGTAAATGATTAAACACCTGAATGAAGATTTTTCGGTAACACTTTATAATAACTACACACAATTCATCATTTATTAAGCCTTTGTTACTTATTAGTTAATGGTTTGTTCATCATTAGTCATTTCTTGTTCATACATAATTTATCATCAGTAAAGCATTTGTTCAAACAATTATAAATGGTTTGTTCATAGTAAATACGCCTATCCAAAAAATATGTTTGTAAGTACATGATTTATACTTAATAAATAATGAAACAACCACTTGAAAATGAAAATCATTTTCCTATTATAAACCAGTTGCAAACTATTACAAAATGCTTTGTTCATCATTTGTAAATCATTGCTCCTATGTTAATTCTCATAAATAAAGTATTTGTACACTCAGTTATAAATTGTTTGTTCATAGTAAATAAGCCTATATCTAAAATATGTATATAAATTATTGTTAATACTTAATTATGCAATAATATTTTGTTGATGAAGTAATATTTCCATTATTTAACAGTTGTTACATACACATGCACTAATGATTAGTTAGGGTGAGGATACATATTTTATAAACCATTTCCTAATACTATAATACTATAATTCAATACATATAACTCAAGTGGTTAGTTAATGATATTTTGTGAGCTTATCTAAAGTGAGGACTTCCTATGCCTTGCAACACATTTTCAAATGAGTTGTAAAGATTACATTCACATTCATTCATTTAGCAGACAAGCGACGTACACATACCAAATAAATTGAAGGCCATTGACACAGTGAAAGACGGGAATCAAACCCCCTAACTTTTCAGGCTACTGCATGCTAGTCCAGCTCCTTATCCCCTACACTACCCTGGCCCAGATAGAAACACCTACAGTGGGCATTACTTCAAATTGGCCAGCTTCCCTCGCCGGCCAGCTTCCCAACCGGCAGATGTCTCTTGTGAGCAGGGTGTCTGGTAAAAAGAAATGGAGCCTGGAAAACCCTACACAGACTTTATTACAGACTTTAGCAGACTGGTTTAGAAATAATTTAATAGCCAGAAATATGCCTGCCCTGCCCTAATAAAGAAATATTTGGTTAACTGCGAGTGAATCCCGCTTGCAGCCGTAGAAGAAACGCAGGACGAATGAAACATTCCGGTTTTCTCCGAGTGCAAAGATGATACATACATCATTTGGACAAAATATAGAGCATATTAACCTCCGTTGCTCAGCCAAATGCCTTCCTGTTACGTCCTGTTATCACGGAGTTACAGGCGATAAACGATTTTTGATGGTCACAAGTTCACTTCATTAGCGGTTTATTTTTTTGATTATTAAAGAGTGTTTTTTTTTATTTAAAGGTTTGACTTTGTGCTTATTCAGTAGAGCATTTAGTGCTCTCCCCAATCCCAGACGTTCACATTGCATGTTTGTTTGTAATGGATGCAACCGCGAGATACGCGCTTGACGGCAATGAGTTGTTAATAGACATGAACCAAGGCATATAGCCCAGCAGCAATCTATCTAAAATAACACATACTTGAAATACCATTCATGATATGTTGTCAAATAGTCATGGGAAGTTTACATAATTTAAGCTGTAGGACGTTTCATTCGTCCCCCATGCTGTTTCATTTGTCCCAGCCAGGAGGGACGAATGAAACAAAACACACGTTCGACTTCTCCTTAAATAACTCTTGAACGGTTTTGTTCAGAGCTATACATGCAACTGTATTTGACAAAGGACAGATGTATGTTGCTAGTGACAAAATATTAACTTTCAGTGTTTTACGATGTCTTTGTCATGGGGAAGTGTTTTTCCCCATGCATTTATTCTAGGCTACTGTCAGTGACTGCTGCGAGAGAAGCGGGTTCTGTGTTGCGTTCATTTCAGTGACTGACAAAGTCAAAGTCAAAGTCAAAGTCAAAGTCAGCTTTATTGTCAATTTCTTCACATGTTCCAGACATACAAAGAGATCGAAATTACGTTTCTCACTATCCCACGGTGAAGACAAGACATATTTTGCCAATTTAGGTCCACAGACAAACATAACATTCAAGTAAACAAAAAAGTAAGTAAATAAGTAAATAAGAGGGCACATACAGTATAATAATGAAAAAATAAGAGCAGCAAAATTTGGTTGAAATTGTGCATAGACAGTCAATAAAATACTAGTGCAAAGTCAGGCCAATAAAAGGCTTGGGTAGTTCTGTTTGACCTAAGTAAGAAAGAAAGTGGCATAGTGGTGCAAGTTATGTAAGAGCAGCAGAAGTGTTGTGTTTTCAGGACAACAACACCTAGTTGTAAAGTGTACAAGTGTGCAAGTGTGCAAGTGTGCAAGTGGAGTAGTGCAGGCGGCCATTTTGGGTCCAATGTCCAGGATGTTATGTAGCTGAGGGTGGAGGGGGGAGAGGAGGGAGAGAGTTCAGCATCCTTACAGCTTGGTGTATGAAGCTGTTGGTGAGTCTGGTAGTGCGGGAGCGCAGGCTTCTGTACCTCTTCCCAGAGGGCAGTAGATCAAACAGATTGTGAGTGGGGTGACTTGCATCACTCACAATTTTGGTCGCCTTGCGGGTGAGGTGGGTGGTGTAAATGTCCTTCAGGGAGGGGAGTGAAGCACCAATAATCCTTCCAGCTGTGTTCACTATGCGCTGCAGGGCTTTCCTGTTGTATTCAGTGCAGCTTCCGCCCCACACAGCGATACAGCTGGAGAGGATGCTCTCAATGGTGCCTCAGTAGAATGTGGTCATGATGGCTGGTGGAGCACTTGCTCGCCTGAGTTTCCGCAGGAAGTACAGGCGGCGCTGAGCTCTCTTCGCCAGTGATGCAGTGTTGGTGGTCCGGGAGAGGTCTTCACTGATGTGCACCCCCAGGAATTTGGTGCTGCTCGCTCTCTCCACCACAGCACCGTCGATGGTCAGTGGCAGGTGTTGGGTGTGACCTCTCCGGAAGTCAACGACGCGAGAGAAGCGGGGTCTGTGTTGTGTTGTGTTGCGTTGCATTAATTTATTTTCATTGGGCATGCCCTGCCGTGCCGTCCACATCTCTTCAGCACAGCAGCAGCAATGGCAACTCTTCGTTGAACTTTTAAGTGGTGTTCAATGGTGTTGCTAAGTAGGCCGAGTTAGGCCTATAGGCCTAAATCAACATTGAATTAGTTATTGGATGATATTAAAAAGAATCGGAATTATTTGTGGTTGAGCTGGAAATTTCAACTTGATGATCAAAAAGTTTTGGATTTCATCTTTCACTTTGGAAACTTTTGAATTAACTGAAAGAAGATAAATATATTTTCCGTTAGTTTTGGAAGTTTATTTTTACGTAGCCTACAATGGCCAGTTCCGACAAAGCCGAAATTACTCCTTTTGAAACAATGAGTGCAGGCCGCGCGTTTGGTTATATATATATACAGTCTATGAGGTGGTCACTTCAGTCAAGCTCGTGCCTGAGTAATAATGTCATCCATAGCAACGAAGACTCACTCTTAGTTTAGGAGTTGTCATTTTTCCTTACTAAGAGTAGGTCTGAAAGGCTTTGTGAATAACTTAATAAGAGAAACTCCTAGCTAAAATCTTTTATTGCTATTTAGGAGTACTCCTAGTGGTAAGATAAAAGGCTTTGTGAATATGGCCCCTGGTGTCTAACCCGATGCATAGCCCATTTACACAAAATAATGGTCGAATATTACTGATCATTGTTATTTAAGAACATGCAGTGCGCGTAGGGCACCAAAAACATCTTGCTCGTAAAAAATCATCATACCGCACATTGTGGCGGGTCTGTTATTTAGCCTACTTACTGTAGGCTGCGCAAACCACAGGCCTTTATTTTGGGCAAGCCTGCATTCGAGGCAGGCCTTCTGTTGAAGAATTTTATATAAAGCCTGCGCTAACAGTAATCCTCCTGCCCCCGCTACCACAACTGTGGATAGTGTGGCATGCTCCTTCTTGCAAACTTGACTAGGCCTATAGCGCAACCATTTACGTATTCAAAAAATAACAATTTACATTGCAGTCAAGAAGTAGGGCAAATTAATTTACTAAACCAAAACGTGGGTCATAGTTGTCTAAGCCTCTATTGCTTAGCCTGTTAAAAACGTCGCTAGATAGTATTAAATCGCCAACAACATTGTTTTGTGCAGAAGCCTACCCTAGGCTACAGATTAGTTCTGAACAGTTATTTCTCTACTGGCTCAATTATCAAAAAGGGCTTTCGTCCTCCGCAAATTAAACAGGTAGTTCCGTAGAGAGACGTTAGAATAAATTAGCGTTTGCGATTGACAGCGTTGTGATAAGTAGGCTATTACACTAACTTTGCAAAGTTAACTTGAATGTATCAATTTTTAACAAAGTTGTGTAGGCTACACCGCGCCAGTTGTAGTCTGCATGAACAGTTACTCCCAACACTGACAATAATGTAGACAGCAAATTAAGATATTTTTTCGTTTTGTGGAGCGGCACCGGTACCACTGTGTAGCCAAGCCTTATGCCATAGGTTACCCAAGTAGCCTAAATCGACGTAATGTTTAATTATGCATGATTTATTTTGTTATTGAATTCGTAGGCTGGGATTCCTCTCGGCAACAATTATGTTTAAAGGTAGCCTCCTGCTTTTTCAGAAGGGGCGGCAGGCAGGCTACTGACAGAGCGATGTACAGTGGCAGAGCGACGCACAGAGGCTGAAAGTGGTACTAAAGTTTCATGCAGCTTCACGCCGCGTAATGCGCGACTAAAGTGGCCATTTCAAAGTAATGCCCACTGTACAACTATGCAAGAGTTTCTGTTTTCTTCTACTACACACAAGCATTTATTAAACATCTGTAAACTATTATTAAATGCTGCATTCTTCATTTGTAAAGCATTATTCCTACCTTCATTTTCATATGTAAATCATGTTTACACACAGTTAATGGTTTGTTAAAAAAAAAAAAAGGTTTGTTCACAGTAAACACGCATATCTATATTATATTTTTGAATTGACTGTTCCAATACCACTGGGCAGAAGTAGTGTAGTGGATAAGGAGCCCGGTTAGCAAGCAGTAACCCATAAAGTTGGGGGTTCAAGCCCTGGCATCCACCTATGTGGCCTTGCTCTATAATTTCATGGACATGTGTAAGTCGCTTTGGGTGAAAGTGTCTGCTAAATGAACTAGATGTACCACAGAGCGGTACAAAATATGACAGCCGCCCAGTCCAGCACATTTTTTCCACAAAAATAAATCACGCTGAAAGGCCTATATGATTCTAACTGTCTCACTAAATTGCATTATCCACACTCAATTCTCACTGGTATCTGCTAGACAACAAGGACCAAATCATGATTAGTTCATAGATTTCACATGTAAAATTAATTTTATACAACCCCACCCCCATCTTGCCTGTTCATAATTCTGAGAAATTCTTGTGTGCATGTGTGCGTGTACATGTTTATGTCAAGGATTCCCAGGACACTGAAAGACCGGGGTACACGAAACTTGGTGGGCATGTAACCCCACATGGATAGCATGGAACCATCGTTTTTCATTTTGATCTGTAGCCCCCCCGCTGGACTGGACCCCCTGAAAGGAGGGTAGGGCAGACACAGTTTTCTGTGAATATCTCGAGAACTGTAGGGTTTAGAAGGACATTTTTTTTTTGTATGTTGATCTCAAGGGGCAATGTCAACCCGTTCCATAACCACTCATTTCATGTATAGCGCCACCTAGTTAAACACAAAAAAGTAAAAAATTAGGTGTTGTAATCGCAGGTATCTGTGACCTAACATAGTCAAAACTGCACGAAATTGGAAGTGTAGGATCATTATGACACCCTCTGAATGCACGCCAAGTTTCGTGGAATTCCGTTCATGGGGGGCCACACAATAAATTAATTTATGTTACTATACACCAACTGGCCTGTAGGTGGCCGGAGACAGTTTTCTGTGAATATCTCGAGAACCGTAGGGCCTAGGAGGTCTACCTTTTTTTTGTATGTTGATCTTAAGGGGGCATGTCAACCTATCCCATTACCACTTATTTCATGTATAGCGCCACCTAGTTAAAAATTAAAAAGCAAAAAATTAGGTGTTTTCATCACAATATCTCTGGCTGACATGGTCAAAACTGCACGAAATTGAAGGTGTAGGATCATTATGACACCTTCCGAATGCATGCCAAGTTTTGTGAACTTTCGTTCATGGGGGGCCTTACAATACAATAATTTATGTGTACATTTAGTGACCGTACACCAACAAGGATTCCTGGGACACTGAAAGACCGGGGTACACGAAACTTAGTGGGCATGTAACCCCACATGGATTGCATGGAACCATCGTTTTTCGTTTTGATCTGTAGCCCCCCCGCTGGACTGGACCCCCCGAAAGGAGGGTAGGGCAGACACAACTTTCTGTGAATATCTTGAGAACCGTAGGGCCTAGGATGACCAATTTTTTCCGTATGTTTGCCTCCAGGGGTCATGTTAACCCATTCCATGTGCACACATGTGCATAAACAGATACACACGCACACACATACATTCACAGTAATCATACGTATGACACATACTCACACAGTAGACATATGTACGCATGCATGCACATGCACAAACACACATACGCAGACAAACACACAAGCACGCACACACACACACACACACACCCACACACATAAACATAAACGTGTGCACGCACACATGCACACAATTCAAGAATTTCTCAGAATTATGAACAGGCAAGATGGGGGTGGGCTTGTATAAAATCAATTTTACATGTGAAATCTATGAACTAATCATGTTTTGGTACTTGTTGTCTAGCAGATACAAGTGAG
The DNA here is from genome assembly GCF_018492685.1 of Alosa sapidissima. Classification (NCBI taxonomy): domain Eukaryota; kingdom Metazoa; phylum Chordata; class Actinopteri; order Clupeiformes; family Clupeidae; genus Alosa; species Alosa sapidissima. Next base: position 29,216,881 of record NC_055958.1, on the reverse strand, counting down.
AATTAAGTGTGGATAATGCAATTTAGTGAGACAGTTAGAATCATATAGGCCTTTCAGCGTGATTTATTTTTGTGGAAAAAATGTGCTGGACTGGGCGGCGGTCATATTTTGTACTGCTCTGCGGTACATCTAGTTTATTAAGTATTAACAATAATGTAAACATATTTTAGATATAGGCTTATTTATTATGAATTTAATATGAATTTATAAGTGTGTGAACAAATGGTTTACTGATGATAAATTATGTATGAACAGAAATTACTAATGATGAACAAACCATTAACTAATAAGTAACAAAGGCTTAATAAATGATGAATTGTGTGTAGTAAAGTGTTACCGATTTTTCTGTACCATATATGTCTCATTTTTTTATGAAGCAAACTTTAACATGTACATTTTAGCATGACTGCTAACATCAACTAGCACGTTTAGAATGATAACCTGTAACTTTAACTTTGCTCATGACTGGATGAGATCTCAGGTGGCCATTCTTTGGGACTACATTCCATGTTTGTGTTATGTTTGGGTTAAATCGTTATTTCTTCCATTAGACCCTGATCAATGACAGTGTTGTTAAATAGCAAGCCTGTTTATCTGGAAATGCAAGCAATGCCATTTAGGGGCAAAACCAGAGGGGTATTAAGTAGTACATGGTATTAAGAGTATAATAACACTGTATCAATCTGGGGAACTTTTCAGTTCCCATTAAATGTGGGCTTAATACCTTCAGAGTCCCCTTTAAAGCCTATACATTCATTTAATATCTTCAAACCGACAACCCCCTATGCACCCCCTGATCAAACTCCACATGGTGTCCAGGTGAGGTGTCCAGGTAATGTGGTAGGATATCCAGAGGCCCATGCCAAGATATCTGACCCTGCTCTTCTCATCTCTCTCTCTCTCTCTCGCTCTATTATTCATCTTCCTAACCAAGAAGGAGCAGACAAAGAATCCTGTCTTTGTTGTGGCATATAAAAAAAGAAAAACGAGGGTAAAGACGAAGAAGAAGTAGAAGAATGAGACAAATTGGGGCGAGTGCCAAGCTACGCAGGGGCAAAGCCAAGTGGCCGAACGCAGAATGGAGCGGAGGAGAAGGAATGAGTGATGCAGAGATAAGGGCACAAAACCAAAAGGGAGCAGACCAAACAGGAAGAACTGGGGAAGGGGGCAAACGTGCAGGGGGCAGTCCCCGGGCAGATTGGCAGGAGCGCGTGGTGGATAGACACGTTGCACACGTCTGAGGAACCAACATCATACACTTGCGCACATACACAGACACAGCTTGCGGACACAATGAGTTTTCAAATTCACCCCAGGCCGTGGCGGCTGTTGTGCCCTAACAAACAAAAGTCTTTCTTTTCCAGAATGCCATGGATAGGAAGTTTGTATTCTGGAGCAGTGCAGTGTAAATGTAGTCTATTCAGAACATAAAGGCCCAAGCCAAGGTACAATATCAGGCCTACAAAACATGTCTCCTGGACCATATAAAATCAGTTACCTATTCAGAGCTAGACCCAAATCCATAGACATTCAGCACTTGTTTTCATTTCTTTCATTTCTTCTCTCTCTCTCTCTCTCTCTCTTTTCCCCCTCCCTTCCTCTTTTTTGTGTAGAGAGGCAGACACAGAATGTTGTGCCTCTCTTTCTTCTCTCTCTCTCTCTCTCTCTCTCTCTACCTCTCTCTGTTGCCTAGTTCTCCTTTATGTATTCAAATTCAGTTCAGCAGCATAAAATCCTCCCAAGGGCCATCATTGTGCTCCTGCATGTCCCCCTGGACTCCCCATAACGCTGCTACATCTCCTCATCCGCACAATTGTAACACCCAGAAGATGAAGCCAGGCGAAGCTCTCCCCCCCCCACCCCACACCTCTCCCCATTCTGCCCCTTTTTAAATGGCCACATGCAATTTGAAGAAGATTAATTAAAATGCCTTTAAAGCCACTGCTGATTGTGTGAGATTCTCTCTCAAAGACGTGGTAAATTATTCCACTTTTCTCAAAAAAGAAAAAAAAAAACGAGGGAGAGAAGGGGGGGGGGGGGGACCAACTAACTGTGGGCCCGAAACAAATAGCCTGAATAGCCTTTCACTGATTTTACCCTTGGAATAATAAACATCTGTTAGATTATTATGTGAGGGATGAAAGGAAACATGCTTTCGCTCGCTTTGTTTTATTGAATCTAGCCAAACGAGGGGACGGGCGCATTTTGCACCAATGGTTGATTTACAATTGCAGTGTTACAAGTGTGGCGAGCGACGGCGGCGGCCTGCGCGTTTCATAATAATGACTCCGCGATCCCGAACGCATCAAAAGACGCTAGGTCTGCTCCGGTGAACTTGAATGTGCGATCTCTGATGCAGAAAGCGAGCGTAAGGCCAACTGTCTGCCGCTGAAGGCCCTTCTGATAGAATGCAAAAAGCCTGCAGGGGCTCTTCCCCCACAACACCCCCCTCCATACTCTCTCTCTCTCTCTCTCTCTCTCTCACACACACACACACACACACACAGACACCACCTCTATCACACACACTCACGGGGGTAAGCAAGGCTGACAAGAACAAATTTAGCAAAAACACAGTGGCCCAGAGTGGATGACCATTAAATTAACCCCGTTTTAGGGGTGCCTGTCTGACTTACCGCCTTTTTCATGAGTGCACTCAATATAAACTAGATGTACCGCAGAGCGGTACAAAATATGACCGCCGCCCAGTCCAGCACATTTTTTCCACAAAAATAAATCACGCTGAAAGGCCTATATGATTCTAACTGTCTCACTAAATTGCACTATCCACACTCAATTCTCACTGGTATCTGCTAGACAACAAGTACCAAAACATGATTAGTTCATAGCTTTCACATGTAAAATAAATTTTATACAACCCCACCCCCATCTTGCCTGTTCATAATTCTGAGAAATTCTTGAATTGTGTGCATGTGTGCGTGTACACGTTTATGTTTATGTGTGTGGGTGTGTGTGTGTGCGTGCTTGTGTGTTTGCCTGCGTATGTGTGTTTGTGCATGTGCATGCATGCGTACATATGTCTACTGTGTGAGTATGTGTCATACGTATGATTACTGTGAATTTATGTGTGTGCGTGTGTATCTGTTTATGCACATGTGTGCACATGGAATGGGTTAACATGACCCCTGGAGGCAAACATACCGAAAAAATTGGTCATCCTAGGCCCTACAGTTCTCAAGATATTCACAGAAAACTGTGTCTGCCCTACCCTCCTTTCGGGGGGTCCAGTCCAGCGGGGGGGCTACAGATCAAAACGAAAAACGATGGTTCCATGCTATCCATATGGGGTTACATGCCCACCAAGTTTCGTCTACCCCGGTCTTTCAGTGTCCCGGGAATCCTTGACGGAAATTTGGACATGCGAAAAAGAAAAAAAACATGCTTTCGCTCGCTTTGTTTTATTGAATCTAGCCAAACGAGGGGACGGGCGCATTTTGCACCAATGGTTGATTTACAATTGCAGTGTTACAAGTGTTACTGTGTGAGTATGTGCCCCGGTCTTTCAGTGTCCCGGGAATCCTTGACGGAAATTTGGACATGCGAAAAAGAAAAAAGAAAAAAATCTGACTAATCCTATATGACCGCCGCTTCGCTGCGCGGCGTTTATAAAAAAAATCTGACTAAACCTATATGACTGCCACTTCGCTGCGCGGCGGTCATAATAAGTAAATGTATATATAGACACATTTGTTTGTTTGTTTGCAATGGGAGGTTTAAAAAATACATGCAGTACATCGGATGACTATATGAGACGACAATGTCCAATATATTGTATTTTTTGCAAAAGTTCTTTGTGTGGCAAAAATTATCTTGTCATCTGTTCCTACATACTGTATGACTTGATCTTGGGGAGAAGAGGGTTGCCTGGCTCCTAGCTCATCCCAAGAAACAAAGCCCTTGAGTGTCTCCTTCATTTCAAATATGAAAGACAAAGTCACACTACGGCACAGTATCAAGTAAAAAGACAGTCCTTTCCCTGATAGAGACAAACTCCGTTCCCCATACCGCACAGGACAACTCTGTGATATTCACTTTTTAGAGACAGCTCAACTACTCTCCAGCACAAGCACTTTGTCATGATGTATACGTCGCACTGAAGTCTTATTTACCCAACGCTGTGATGCAAAATAGGCTCAGCGGCGCGTCATTTTACTCCTTACAAAATTCTCCCCCAGGAGTCCCTGCGACTTAGAGTAAGAGGGTGTATAAATTCGCTCTCTCCTCTCAGCAGTGCTAACTTCTGCGCTCTGATCTCTTGCGTGCCCGAAAATGAGACACAGCAGCTCCGGCTGCCGAAGCCCTGGCGAGCGGGGTGCAGAATCCCCCGGTGCTCTGCAGAATAGATAATGCTCCTCTTTACGTTCTTTTATTCTTTCAAAAAAGAGAGAAAGGAGAGAATGCATCAGAGGGCAAATATTAATTCTCCCTGTCATACAGCAAAGCTGGAGGGAGTGGTGTTGGTGGGGGGAATGGGGGGTGGGCGATGCATGAAGCATACAGCGACGTGTTCTTCAATGATTAAGGCACACATAAAGGCTTCCGCATAGCTCTTTGAACTCTGGCTGGAGTTTTTCTATTCTTTTTTTTTCTTTTTTTTTTGCCAGAGCATAGTCAACTTTATTCCCTTTGCACTGCTGGAAGCTGATCCTAAAAGACAACATTAATGAAAAACGCATAACAGGTAAAGACAACGGGATTAGTGGCGTCTAAACAAGGCCGTGGATCTCCATCTGTGCTGGCAGGTGAGGGGGGGAGACATTTCTGTCCACTCCCCCCCACACACACACACACACACATACACACCAGGCCAGTCCAGCCCCTCCTTCCCCACCTCACCCACGCAATGAATCTTCTTTAAAGAACTGCCGATAGATTTGATTGCCTGATGCCCGATTCCCCCAACGCCATAAAGATGCACGTGTGAAGAATCGCATCAAGGAATGACATTGACAGAGGAACTGCTGACTCGGTCTGCTGTTTGTCTTTTGATGTGGGAGATCAAATCGATGTACATGCTCTCACAGAACAATGTGCACAGGGTGTGGGGGAGTGGTGCTAGTGGTGGTGATGGGTTGGATGGGGGGGGGGGTATAAGAACAGAGGGAAGAGGGAAGGGTAGGGAGGAGGGGGATTAGAAATCAGGAACTCCTTCAGGGCTGAAGGTGGTTGCTTGCTTGCTCGCTCTAAATCATTAGTGTTTATGTCTGCGTTTCAAAATAATCGGGATTTACCGCTTCAGGTTCGCTGAGAGCCCAGAAGGATTTTTTTTTACCTCTCTTTTTTTCTCTTATTTCTTTTTTTTTTCTTTTCCCTCACGTAGGAGCAAGAGACTCTCTTCACAGTCTTAATTACAAACCCACTGCACGAGTAACATTAAAACATTAGCTGCCGTGCGAGCATTTCAAAGATTAAGTGCTTCAAAAAAAGTCACCCGGGGGAAGATATATGGACAAGGAGCTACTTACAGTTACACTATACTTGCAGGCCTGGAGATTTATCATCCAACCCCATGCCCTGCCACGGTGGCAACTTTTTGTCAGAGGTGGAAAAAGTATGAAAATATTGTACTCAAGTAAAAGTACCAATACCTTGATGAAATATTACTCAAGTACAAGTTAAAAATACCGATCTGAAAATGTACTCAAGTAAAAGTAAAAAGTAGTTCATTTAAAATGTACTTTAAGTAAAAGTTACTTAGTTACTTTTTTTGGGGGGTGGGGGGGGGGTACCAGTACCAGAACCAGAACAACCAGTTTTACCAGAGACCTTCTAATGAGGAGATACAGCACTCAAAAAATCCTCCATAGTAATGCATGGGGTTAGTTTGTAACAGTTGTCTACACATATCACAACCCTTCCGTGGCAAAATGTTGACATGTGAATACATTGAGCCAATCATGTGGTGTGTTGTAAAATACATTGAGCCAATCATGTGGTGTGCTGTGAAGACATCGTGCCAATCATCTGTTGTGATCTCGCTGCTGGAGCAAGATTGGTGTCGTGAAGCCTTACGTACACGCATTTCTGCCGAAATAGATGTACGATAAGTGACCAAAAAGTGTTGCAATATGGCCGCCGAGTGGAGGTACTTGCCTGATAAGGATGTTGAGAAATGGAGATCTATGTGAAAAATCACCGGAGTTCTCCTTTAAGTTTGAGCAGTAGTTGATTTTCAAAGTTAGTTGCACTCATCCTTGGGTCGCTTTGCAGTGAACAGTAATCCAGCACAACTGAAAAGCCCCTCACAGGCAGCTGAGGCAGGCAGGCCAATGTTGAGTTTTTTTTTATATTTGGAAACGAGCAGAAGGTTCAGCAGATTAAAGGGCGTCGAACTCGGGGGGGAGGGGGGGAGTGGGAAGTATAGGGCAATGGAGGAGAGGGCCCTTGAAAAGTGGAATACAGGGGGCACAACATTTTCATCAGGCATTAGTAATAACTCAGGTAATCCACACATAAAAAATCCAAACAACTCCATAAGTAGTCATGTGTAATGAAGTGGAATAACACAGGGAAAAAGTATTGAACACGCTAAGAAAAAGCACTAAGGCAAGGAAAGGGAAGGAACGAGCTGGAATCTGTAAGTAGTTAGAGATTAGTTATCCTTTCTATCTGCGCAAATTAATATAAGATTGGTTAATAGCTTACATATTGATGGGCTATAAAAAGGTTTTTCATTACCAAGGTGTCACACAAGAAACATTTCATGATGGATAAAAGCAAAACGCTCAAACAGTTCTGGAAGTAATCTGGAACTAGGATTCACAGATCAGGATTCACAAGAGGGACCCCTGGAATCTGTTTAGAACAATGGACCAAAATCACACCTGATACTGCAACTAA
>NC_055958.1:29190020-29205020 GCF_018492685.1 Alosa sapidissima | reverse complement strand
AGTTTTCCGGGTAATCCAGATTTTGATGCCCCTCTGTCTGTGTACATGGTATTCATCATACCTTGACAAGAGGAGTCCTTCATACGACAAATAACCTTCAGCTAAAAGGGGAGTGTGTGTGTGTGTGTGTGTGTGTGTGTGTGTGTGTGTGTGGTGGGGGGATGGTGGGGGTGGGTGGTGTTCTTGAGGTGTGTGTGTGGATGTTTTGGGCGCATTCCGCGGTGGAGCGCGAGGAAATGGCGCGAGATGTATGGTGTCCTTGTTGGGTAAAGCGAATGAACCCCCTTTCGCGGTTCTGCGGAATAATCACTCTGAACCCTAGCCATGCCTTCGACAACTCAATCAGACAGGCCTCTACCTGTAAAGTGGCTGGTTTGATTTGATTGCCATTTTTATTGGCTCGCGGTCCCATAAATCAAACCAATGGGGGACGGTTCCATAGACGTGACCACTCGTCATTCGCTAGTAGCCTTGGAAACATTGTTGTGGCCGCGGTGTGTCTGTCAGGGGAGGTAAATCAGGGTTTTGATATTTCTCCTTTCTCAACCAGAGGAGCTAAGAGTTAAATCATCTTGAAAATTGATGCCACCGTGCCAAAAGTGTTTCGGCCCGTCCCTCGACAGAGACCTATCATCTTGTGTCAATGTCAGCACTTTTACCCCTCTCTTTAAAAAGTCTCGCTTTCCACTCCAGCGACTCAATCGTGTGCGGATTTGTTGTGGCTCAAATGGCATGTAAAACACTCACAGGGCACGAACTGCTCCAGGAAGGCTCGACATTTAAGCAAACCACAAAACAAAACTATTAATAATTAATTTTATTGTGTAACTTGTTTAAAGGTCAGGAAGGGAAATGGTTGAAAACATTCTCCCTCAATTTCCTCCAGTCTCAGCAATACTGCTTTGTCTAAAGTGTCCTTGATACAGTGTGTTTTAGAGAGTTGGTGTGTAGGCCTACTACTCACTTAGCCTACATGTTCTTCTAATGAGTTATAATGTTGTCATACTTTGCTGACTCCAACCCAGCAGCTAACCGAAATCTGAATCCTAAGTGCTTAGCACTTTTTACAGTATGGTCCATGAACATAATTCTTTAAAAAAAAAACATTACACAGCAGCACAGATGTGTTTATCAAGTCATTACAATGCTCGAAGCAATCTCAATGTTCCCTGCTCTTCTACTGCTAAATGTGTTACTTTTTTAACTTCTTCCCCTCTCAAAATCACTCAAATTCCCAGGTGAAGAAATATAATGGATATTGTTTCACAATAAATGAAGCAAAAACAAAATATTTTTCGTTGCGCCTAATCTGGGCGCTTTGTTCTCGTTGCACACCTAATGGGGCATTATGTCGATCTTAAACACAAGCAGTCTTCATTATTCGCTTTCCACAGAAACACAGAACAGGATATTTGGGACATGTTTTTCCTTTTCTCTCAGTAGGAAAGATTTTACCTTTGTTTCCAGGCAGTCTTTGAGCGTTCGAGCCAAACAGCCTGGAAAGGGTCCAATTCGTAACGGTTTGCTAGTCTACCGACTCTGAGCAAAGGCAGACTGGAGAGGAGAGGCCTTTGTGTCTTATTATTGAGTGAAATATCATATTAAACAGGAACAATCTCAAGCCCCTCCTATACCAACAAACAAGTGCAGACAAAGGGGACTGAAAATGCTGCGCACAATGCCGTTTTTAATAGATGAAAGATGTATTACTAGTGTTGTTGTTTGTTATGTTGTTTTTCAAACACAATAACTTCATACCTTATTAAAGACAGAAAAACATAGGATAAAATGCAGACAAATATTAAGATTAGTAATGTGGTAATGTGGGTAATCAACAGTGCAATATAAGTAACAGTTATAGAACATGCTGGTAAACTTCCGAAAGGCTTGTTATTCTGTTTGAGCTTTGGTTGTGTCGCTGTTTGAACAACCAATCTGTGCCTGAAGCAAGTCTTTGGACAAAATTAGACTTTGTGTTCCATTAGTTTAGATTGTTATGTAGCCACCTACTTCTACATCTACATGTTGGAATTTAAAAGGATATACATTCAGTATGGGCTATATAACTAACCAAATCTGAATTTAAAAAAGTAATGTAATAACAAGCTAATAACATGCTCATGTCCTACTGTAGCTATGCATGTCTTAGCCACCCTTATTCTGATACTTTGCCTGTAAACTATACTTAAAATGAGATGGTACATGGTTGTGTTCCACACTGCAATTTACTAATGTGCATATGACTGACTGATTACTGTTGCCTAAGACACCTCCCTTAAGACTACGATGACTGCTATGACTTCATTTGTAGACTGACAATGTAAAACTTTGATCTTGTTTTGAGAGAACACTTGAAGGAAACAACGCCAGAACTAATCCAGAGCAAAAAAAAAACATTCACCTCAGAGGTAGAACAGATATTTTCCTGTGGAGCAGAAACATATTTGGGTTCAGTTCTTTACAATAAGGACAGATGGTGGATTTTGACAGCTTTATTGTCAGCTCTTTCATGTGATTGTTTTTCTTTTCAAAGATAATAGATAGGCAACAAAACTCCTTGTTACTGTTGGGGAGTTTCCTTCTCACTTCAACTTTATGGACACAAGCCACAGAAAATCTTTGTTAGTACACACAATCAGACGTATCTTCTGAGGCGTAACTTATCTCTCTACATGGTGCTCTGAAAAAGACAAAGCTTTAAATTGTGGTCAAATAAGCATATGCTCTGGTTTGCTTATCAACCCAACTCTTTTTGCCATTGTGTGTTGAGCTGACAGGTACTAAATTAATTTCCACCTGAAGGTCTGTGATGTGTTCTAAGCTATTTTGGCTTGACTCGTGACAAGCTAATGATAGCTTGTTCATTTCCCCACCACAATAGCTCACACGGCTAGCCTTTGGGGGGTTTCTGGATCTATTTCATAAAGCATGAATATCACTTGATCTGTTAAACAAATTAGAAATCATAAAAGCCCAGATAGGCAAGAAAGGGGGCCCTCTATTGAGTTGTCCCTTAAAGCAACATGTCAAGTCGGGAGACATTAATGATACGCTTAGGATTGAAAATTACCATCTCGGATATGTCTGAACCAGTAAACTGGTAAACAAGCCTGCCGTTAGGACTGCGGATGATTTGAATCAACAAGGGTGAACAGACAGTAGAGCGCCATGCATTAGCGTTAATAGGAACAGATTATGGAGGGATTTTGCGATGTGACCTTCAGCGCACTAATTGAAATAGTACTCAGAGTCAGCAGTGGAGTAATCAAGTTAAACACAGAATCATAAATCATCATGAATAGTGCTGTCACAACCCAGCCATTAGCCCCCTGTTTTTTTCCCTCCCGGTCTCCCTCTCTCTCCTGCGCACCCTCATGAAAATATCTGCCATACCGATCGCTAGGTTAATAGGAACAGAAATGGCATTTAAAGTCTATTTGGATGAAATGTACTGTGAGCTTGAAAGTAGAACGCCGCTAATGTGCAGGTAATATGAATTGATGTAGTTAGGGGTTTTGATACTTCCAACGACGGGGACCGCGAAGCGGAAGTCCGCCAAGAGTTTTTTGCGGGCGCGTTAGTCACACGTGGCCTTTCTTGCAGACCGACACGTCCACCAGAGTCGTCTGTCCCTGCAGAGGTGTGTAACGAGTAGTAATACAGACATTTTCTGTGAGCTCCTAATGTTAAGGGGTTAAGCAATTATGCTGTAGCAAGAGTACCGGTGGCTCCTGGTGTTAATTGTGTCTGGCATTATGTGATCATGTGTGTAGGCTCTCGCTCTCAATCACGCCGTGGGAAGCCGCAGAGCAGGTAAGAGAGAGCACTTGTACAGATTACAATCACTGTAGTCATACATAGCTCTGAATATACTTCCCCCATCCGTCCAACATGGCTGTTCTCACCAAGAGGAGCAGGGAGTTAAATCATGTTGAAAATTGAAGTCGCTGTGCCAAAGTGTTCAGACCAAGCCGTTAATAGAGGCCCATCATGACTGTCAGCTCTTCTAACCTTCTCTTTCACATCTCTGCCTCCACAGCAGGGCCTGAACTCAATTACAAGGCATGTGTGGGTAAAGATGTTTTTTTTTTTATCCGTATGATTTATCCTTTTATGATAGTTTATTATACTGATAATGCCACCAATTGTGGATAATATATATTACAAATAAAGTCTAAATGGGTGATATGTTTTGCACTGCAATTTTATGCAGAGCTATCAGGCTATTAGCAGCGGGTGGTTTGTCAGAGTTTACAACGTCTATATCTATATCAACAAGTGTCCCGGAGAGCAAATAGCTTTTTAATTGTTGCAAAGTGAGTGAATTAGATGCTAAACAGTCGGTTAGCATCAATGAAATGTCTTTCACACAACAATACCCCGCAAACTTGTCAGTGGCCTGATAAGATGGCGATCCTCCTCAAATGCTTACACGGCATTAATCAAACACCAGACCTAATTAAAAGAGGTTTAAATAAGGAGCCTTTTTTTCTAAATGTTGCCCAGGTATTGCAATAATTTTTGATCAGCCAAGCCTGCAAGACAAATAATTAGAACTGCCACGCCAGCCTGATGAGTGATGTCAGCATCTTGGAGTGACCTTCCCACTGCTAATTAATTTTCATCCCCAGTCCAAAAAAAGATACCCTGTTGTTGCACATTATTAATTGAGTTCATGAAAAGATGCGCCTGATTAATTTTTGTTGATAATACTTGTCATTCTGAGCGGCGTCGGTAATCATTTTATAGGTTTTTATTTTAGTGTGTTTTCAAAGTTGATCTAAGTCATCTGCAGAGTGATTAATTTGTTTGAAAGTGAGCTTGGACTGGACAGAAGTCCGTTTTTTTTTTTTGTATCTGTGTACTAATTAGGAATGTGTGTCTTCTCTTTGGGAGATGCATTCACACTGACGGGGAGTGTATCAGATGAGTTTATGCCAATCACGCGCCGGCTTATCAGTCTCAATATGATTATCAGTGCGAGGGAACATTAGTCATGGCGTGCAACTGTCATATAGTCCTTTCCCAGGGCCCACGATAATGTTTCATGCGTTACCGTATCACCATCTCGCTATTAAAAGTTTCACTTCTTAAAGGTATAGACTAGTGTTTACTAAGTATAACTAAGTCTTTTGCAACTTTTGCAACTCATGTTATTTCAAACAGTTCCTGAGAGTATCTTTGTTATGTGAAATATTAGCTTAGTATATGTAGCATATTTATTTCTCCTTTTTGCCAAATATTCACACGTTTTGAATTACAATTATAAGAAAAGGTCATCCACAACAGGTCACCCAGCCCTCATTTTGAAAAGCAATACGTCTCAGCCAGAATAGAAAGCCTGGTTTTGCATGATAATGTGCAAATTGCAGAATACTTCATGAAAATCCATTTAGGATTAATAATGGTAAAGAACAGTCGCACAAAAAGGAAAGAAAAAAAATGTGTAAATCATCTGAAGGGGCTCACAGGCGTCTGTGAAATGCGAGATGTCATTGTGCCAGCACCAGCACAGCCCACAATGAACACACTGACAATCCCCCAGCATTGTCCTTGACAGTCTAAATTTATGTGAATAGCAAAGCCTATCATTGTTGCGAGACAATATTAATAGAACTGTAATTATATTTGGTGGATTTTTCATATGTCACAGATTCAATATGCTCAGTATAAAAAGAGCTGGCCGACCACTAATAAACAGGATTTTCTCTCTAATTGGTAGAGTTTGTCTTGCAGTGTAGGGGGAAAAAAGACCATCTAAGACCATCTGCACAACTAAAGCCTCTTACATGTAAAACTGAGACTAGTGTTTTGGAGATGCTTTAATTTAATTAATACCCCAGTGGATAATTTACTGTAAGCACAAATATTGTAAAGGAATGGGAATTACTCTTTACTCTAAAGCCCTTTGTCATGACGACAAGAGGCCCACATGTTGTTTTGAAACTGTCCTCTGTTGAGTTGTTTTGCTGTAGATTTGTACTGTACCTAAGCCTTGGGGTGTGTTATTGCTTTTGTTGTGTTGAGTCAGTTAGGCTGTGTTGTGTCACCTGGGCAGCAAACAAATGAATTGTCCTCAATGAGATATGACCTGAAATCTATAGCAAATCGGGGCAACAGGAAAAGCTGCTTTCTCATCAAGTCACTCCCTCTGTCAGAGAGGACAGTGTCTGTCTGAGGCGCTCTGCTCTGCTGTGCTGTGCTATGCTGTGCTGCACTTATGGAGAGCTGAGCCTGATCAGATGAGACAGTCAGAAAATATTTCATTGGTTATCGTCATGTCTGTCATGCCTAACAGCTGCCAGAGACGTAACATGCTTCCTGCTCTAACTGAATCTTTCAGCTGAATAAAAAATCAATTCCACACATCATATTCATCAGGTTTCTATTATGGTGTGCCTGAATGAAGGACAGGAACGCTCATTCCTTGATATGTCAATGCTGCTTTGGTGCATTGAAAAAAAGTCCTTTGAATTTAAACCCACTAGAAAGTGAATTGAAAGGCAACTTTTGAAACCAGTTCATTTAAATGCAAAAATTCTTTGTTAAATACTTGAAAGACAACCAAAGTTATATGTTTTATATCTCAGTCACCCCAATTTTAATGGGTTTAAAAGGTGGTAATTACACCATGACTCTATGAGTCCCTTTGTCATACTCTCCAATTTCAGGTTATGTACTGAAGGAACTTTAGTCATCTGGATCGTTGTGTACTGTCTGTCACTCTGATTCAGCTAGAGCGGTGCTGTTTGCTAATAAATCACAGTAGCTAATGGGTCCAAGTGAACTGAACTTGAATGTTTCTGAATGCTATTATGCATGATTACGTATTACAAATTCATACTGTGTGTGTGTGTGTGTGTGTGTGTGTGTGTGTGTGTGTGTGTGTGTGTGTGTGTGTTTAACAAACTTCTGACTCCATAATGACTGATGTAGTTCTATTTTGCTCTATTCTAGTTCTGTTCTGTAAAATCATTTTATATGATTAATGCGGCGAGTTAGAGGTATTTGTAAGCTGAAAGATCATGAAAGAAACAGCAGGTTACACTCATCAATGTGTCACAAGTCTAATGCCTTTGATACTTGTTGAGGCTAAGCCAATGTACTATTCCTCCCTAACTTCATATCGCCTCCAGACTCCTACTCCATAATATGATAATATGTGGATTGTAATGAGCTTAAACATTATTTCTAAACTAAACAAAATGCAAAACAAGTCATATATAGATATACTATACAGCTCTGGAAGAAAATAAGAAACCACTGCACATTTTTCTCATGTCATCCTTGCTGAGTGACATTCGAATGAGTTGACGGTCATATTCAAATTTGCCATGGTCTCTTAATTTTGAATATGACCGACAACTTATTTGAATGTCACTTAGCAACCGTAACAAAATGTGCAGTGGTCTCTTAATTTTTTCCCAGAGCTGTATATATGCATATCTAGAGTAAACCATGACAAATTCTCATAGTGGGTCAGTAGCCCATGCACTTGCACTGGTTAGAAATGTTTCACCAAAAGGTTCTGGCTCTGGACTCATTCAGACAGAGCCCCAGGGAGCCTCCTGACTTTGTAGTGCTAAATGTCCACATGGTTACTACTACAGAGCTGATCTTCTATGAACCTGGCTTACTTGTGTATTTTTTTTTTTCCAAACTCTGGTATAATTTTCACGAAGCTTGTGTCCACTTCCCAAGCACCAACTGTGCTGGCCGTGAACAAGCTGAAGAGGCTTCAGAGCCTAACCACCACGGACACGGAAAAGATGAAGGAGCGCGTGCCAGTTATCTGTGAACCTGCGCAAGGTGGGCTGGTTGAAGTCCTCCTCCTTTGGTGGCGAGCATATGGCCTGAGCATCTGTTTTTCTGCACGCAGACACTGGTTCTTTGGTAACTCTCATCCTGGGCCGGGGTCCAAGCCTTGAGCAAGATGTCCTGTTTTGAAGTGCACATCTAGCATTTTGCATTTTCGCCATATTTCTCCCCCTCGTTTGAACCATTAGCATCAGAGCTTTCCTGTCATTGTTCAAATGTTGTGAACTTTGGAAACAAAGTAGAGCAGAGCAGAGGGATGTTCAAATGCAAGGCAACTTGGAAAAAGTGATGCATGAAAAATATTTACCATGGCTAAAAATAGATATTGACTCATTACAATCTGATTTGGTGAGTTTTGACATTTGTGGAACACTGAGACTGTTCAGTTAGTGACTGATTACAAACACAGTCATTCATCATAGTGAGTATGAAGAAAATTATAATAGGAAATGTATACAATAGACCCACCCTATGTCATTACTTCAGTAGTTTAGATTGTGTTAAAACCTGCTACGCAGGTCTCATCAATTCACAGTAGCCTACATTATAAGTGTCCCGAGGCTGGTGCCAGTGAAGAGAGAGAGAGTTACCAGGGAATGCTGCTCTGTATTGTATCATTTTATGGTCTCTGTAACTCGTTCCCATTCTTTTCAGAGCTATTATTTTGGGCATTTCATAACTACCTTGGGACTCTGTTTGTCCTCAGCTTGAAGCAGGTTCTCTGGCCACAGAGAAGAAACCTGTCGGGAAGTGTGTGTGTGTGTGAGAGAGAGAGAGAGAGAGAGAGAGAGAGAGAAAGAAAAGTCCAGATTAGCTTAGAGAGAGAGAGAGTTAATACAATTAGTGATGTAGGTTTGGCCAGCTCTTCTGCCACTGAGTGTATTTGCTTCAGTAAACATATGCCCCATCCTAAATTAGAAGTGTGTGTGTGTGTGGGGGGGGGGCATGTTCCATTAAAAATGATTTAGGTTCTGTGCTTCAGCACCACCCACTGGTGAAAAGTCGGCCAATAACCCATTTAGGTGATCCAATAAAACAACCTCCATAAACACACTGTGAGTGCTGACCATGTTGACCACAAATCGGGTTTTTCTAATGCATGATGTGCACAAGGCTGATTCCTGGAGCTAATCTGGACTTCTCCGCGCTGTCTCTCTCCGCTTATCACGGCACTCACTCCCATCAGAACACATCCATTCATCTGTAATTGTGATCACACGTTCACCTTGAAACGCACCTCCTGTAAATGCAATCTAAATCCAGACTTTGAAGGGTGGGGGGGGGGGGGGGGGCAGCGAATGGAAATCCCATCTCTGCGAGCTCTTAAATAAACAATAGAAATCTGCAGCATTTAGGCCTATCAGTCACCTCTATCCCGCAGGCCCAAGGTTAACATCCAGGGCCCAAAATAACAATTACGAGAGCCTGTCCTAAACAACACAATAATCAACGGCAGGGTTCTTTTTTTCTCACTCATTGTTTAATTTTCTTGTCGTTGCTATCTTAGATATCTACCATGCGGGTCTTATCTTTGACCTTCAGCTTGTTGCTTTGTTGCCGTTTCCCTCGAGATGCCAGATGACCTTCAGGAGGATGTCATTACCCCGTGACCCATTTGATGATCCCCTCATGTGGAATGCATACAGCGGAAATGTAGTGGTTTTTGCACAGTAGGGGTGAGCCGAAGTACTTACAAAAATATGACTTGACACGCTTTATCAAATGGGGAGTTGGAGAAGGGGGATGTGGGGGGGGGGGGGGGGGGGGGTGAAGACGAAACAGCTGCTGCTGCTGTCGTAAGCAATCTGCCTCGTGATTGAATAAAAGTGTCAAGAAAGGGGACCACTTGATGGTCTTTTGTTCTCTCGCTCTCCGCGCTTGATGTTAGTTCGAGCTGTCAGGAGGCGAATCACGGCGGCGTGATTTATCAATACCTAGAGTGACCTTGTAGCCAGTGGTGTATGAGGGTACACCCCCCCCCCCCCCCCCCCCCCCTCTCCTCACCTCCATAATAAACTCAAGCCAAGCAAGCGCCAGGGAATATTTCACCCCCTTGTTTCGCAAATGCCTGCTGAGAGAGAGGGCAATTAAACAGAACACACAATTTATCCTTTTTAGAATTTGAATACTACTACACGTCATGTGGACCTGGCAGAGCAAGGACGATGTCCCAAAAAGAGAAAGAAAGGGGAAAAAACGCTAAAGATAAAAAAGGCATTTCTAAAAAGGAAGGACTTTGCATACTTTTACTTTTTTTAATCAGTCTCTCTTAAAATTACATTCTCAGCACCTTTGTGAAAGTGTCAGAGTGGTTCAGCTACTTTCTATGGGATGTACTTGGATGTCGTCTTTAATTAAAGTCAACATGTTTTTTTTCCTTTCACTCGCGCTCTTTCTCTCTCTTTCTCTCTCTTTCTCTTTCTCCCTCTCCTCTGTTTTAAGAGACAAGCGGTGTTGTGATGAACCAGATGTTAGATTACAGACTGCCACATTCATTACTCACATAAACCCATCTGTGGGATAGCTTTTTATGCAAATTTGCAAAAAATCTGCATAAATAAAGTTCTAATTAATACCTTTGAACAAACCTCCGGTCTCTTTGATTCTAAAGTGCTCTTAATTATTAAAACCAGGTAAAAGGCACAAATGAGCAATGATCAAGAAACATGGGGATTTTTTTGTTTTCTAAGCAGGCATTTCAATTAAAGAGGGAAAACATACAGACCTTGTAAATACACCTTGTGTTGCTGCTTTAATGAGAAGACAGAGATCATTGGGGTGTTATGCCGAGTTCCTCCACCACAGCCAGCATGCGCTACATAGATTTCCCCACTCTGTGAGATCGTTGTGAGAAAAATCACTCGAAATGGCTCTTCTCTCACGCTAGGCCTTGCAGGCTGTAACTGTTAAGATGAGTGGAGAGAGATGTATGTGGCAGAATGGCAGAATGTGAATGTAGGATTGCTGTGACATATGGACCACATTATTGCAGAGATCCTGACAGTACCACATGCTTCCCCTGGTGTGAGATTAGCAGTATGTTGATTTGGAGTAACAAGGTTCTTACCAATATTTTGAAAGACTGCTGTATGTGTTTTCCCCAGTAATAATAATGAATTATTTAATCCTACCACATATGCTTTTAGAAACAATATCAGCCTTCACTTTCACCAATGTTTCTATTTAGTGATACATTGGGTGTAAAATAATATTAAAAGCAAGAAGAAAACCTTTCACATGGTTATATTTGGGGTAAAATAATAATAATAATAATAAAATAATAGTCTAAAATAAATGCAATTGAATTCATGCTCATTATGTAGACAGTCACTTTAATCAAAGAAAGGGTCCTCCTCGCTCTCTCTGTTGCATTAATCTAATACATATTGTATTATTTCAAATTAAACAGTTAAGTAAACAATTCCACTATGGAAGAAGCCTGTTGGCCAATCAATACTAGCAGCTAAGCCAGCAAATGAATTGATTGGGCCAGTGAGAATAGCACAGTGTTACGGCCCTAGTGTGTTTCGGCCGTCTGTCTCTGTGCCTTTGCCCTTGTCTAGGTCCCACCTACTGCTGATTGCTGGAATGGGAGTTCCTAATTGGGGTTGATTGGGCAGCCCTTAAAAGACCCAAGATGGCGTTAGTTCAGTGCCTTTGAGCCCGCCAGCATCCACGGTTGTGTGAGAGCCGTGGATGGCTGTGTGTGTTGTGTTTGTTTTATGTTGTGTATTGTCTTGAGCTGTTGTCATGCTGTGTGATCTTGACCTGCTCATTTTTAGATTACTACAGTGGTAGTGTGTGCTGAGTGCGGCAATTACTCCCAGTGGGGAGAGTGGCTACGATGTAGCAAAATACTGGCCTAGTGTGGCCAGGGTGTGCCGGATTCGGCAAAACTACTCCCAGTGGGGAGGTTAGTGTTTGTATGTTTATGTGTTTGTTTATTACTATTTGGTTTAGGCCTAGCCGTCTTCATACTTTTAGTATGATTGTCTGTTTGAACTTTTATTTTGATTTATCAATAAACCAGTCAATCATTTACTTCCTTGTTTGTGTTTACTGTTCTCCTTTATTTAAGTTAAACTAGTTGCACAGCCATATGCCCCTAGGCATTTTAACATCCAGGCGTAACACGCAGTCACAGGCAGACATGTGTGGCCCAGTGCAACAGGGCTGGGCCTTATGATGCCAGTATGGCTAACACAGACCCAGGTCTGGACACGCCTTGGCTTAACACAGTTGGCTTGGTGTCAGCTGACTGACGGCACATTGTGAAAGAATCTGAGCTATGAGGGTGACGGGGAGTCAAGGAGACACCGGGTCACCGCTGGGAGCGTACGGTGCGTACAGTCTGATGATGGAGACCTCCTCACTCAGCCAGTCCGTCACCTCCAGAGCAACCAGTCACAGATTTACTGTGTGTGTAGCCTTTTATTTGCACTGCTGTGGTTAGAACCACATGAAATACTGCAGGTAGAGACATGTCAAATGGGGAGATCAACAATGAATTTCAAATGAGAGTCAGTCATATCACGGGAAATAGGATTTGAGTATTATAGAATACTAGAAAGAATAAAGCAATCATGTTTCAGGTAAAGCAATTAACCATTAACCATTAAAGTCACATACGCATTCAACCTCTTGTTTTATTTAAACTTTTTTTCAGGTAAATCAATTAACCATTAACCATTAAAGTCACATACGCATTCAACCTCTTGTTTTATTTAAACTTTTACTAATTTGGTTATTGGTTATTTATCAGTTTGGTTATTTATAGATTTGACAAACATTTCTATGGATAACAATTCTTTTCAACAAGTCTTTCACACACAAAACTTAGACTAGACTATTCTTTCCCTGTTTGTCCACAGATGTTTTAGAAACCTCTTCACAATAATGATCCGTGAAGCAACACATTGTATTTGTTATTTTTTTCTCAAAGACGATAAATGAAAGAATGTGCTTTTGATTGTTTTTTTTTGTGTCACTGTTCACAGCAAACTTCCACAATCTGTCTCACATTCTGCTCTGAGGACGGCACATGAATGAAGGGCCGCGTGTTTGATTCAAGACGAGATGCGTGGCACCTGCATTCTGCCGACGGACAGCCGGGCTCCCCTTGTCTCTCTCTTCCTTTTCTCTGGCGTCCAAATCAGCATCTGTGCTTCCCCAAACCCTCCTCTGAATGCAGGCCTGATTACAGCAAATATGGGTGAGGAGGCAGATAATGCTCTCCCGCTATGGAGCTGAAGGCAGATGTTTCTCACAGGCTAACATGATGTTTATCAAGACACAGATGCTTGGCCACCACTGGTGGACTCACTAAAACAAGAAGAAAAGACAGGAAGTCACATGGCCCATTCAAGACCTGGCATCAAACTGGGTTCGGTGATAATGTATTATAAGATGATAACAGTACCATACAGAGGTTTGCAGAGTGTGGGCCAGGCATGCTGTGGTCAGGTCACAGTGTTACAGTGAAGGGGGCATAGGGGGTGGGGGGTGGGGGAGAACCCCAAACTACCAAGTCCTGGTTAAATTAAGTATGGCTATGCTTTTCTAGTAAGTAACTTATTTGGGGATTAGTTTAAAGCCTACTTTGTGCTCAAGCAAAATGGCCTTCCGTTTAATCTGAACATGTAGATCCATGAAATATGACATGCCAGTCTCTGGTAAATTTAGAATTTCTTATATGTGTAGAAGTGATGGATGACTATAAGTGTGTGTGATGTTGTATTGCATGATTAAGAAACAGTTGCAGTGTTGCAGATCGACCACTCTGACAATGCACACCTTGCCTCTCGTCTCTCTCTGAGGAAGAGGCCCGAGACATGAAAAACACCGCAGATTACATTAGCATCAATTTAGCCTCCGTGTCAAACAAACTGATAAAACTTTGAACAAGACAGCTGTGCCTCCCTGAGACGGGGCTGTTGATGTGTGGGGTGCGGTGTGGTGAGGTGCAGTGGGGGGCGTTCGGTTGAGCTCCTGCTTGGCACCGCGACAATCTGAGATTCCGCCTCATTCTGGTCATTCCTGAGCTCAGCCCTGCAGCTTGTCTCATCAGCCTTCAGGAGAATCCTTTCAGTTTGTCTCTCACTCCTCCGCCATCCAAAACTTTCTCTTCTCTCTCTTTTTCTCTCTTGCTCTCCTTCTTTTTCTGTTCTTCTCTCACATCTCTCCTCCACCACCTGAACTCTTTCTCTCCATCTTTCTCTCTCTCTCTCTCTTACTCTCCGTTTTTCTCCAAACACAAGGCCCAGGTTGTCTCTCCCTCGGCACACCTGTAAGGTGCAGTCCAGGCTCAGTGCCCGGCCTCGACCCCTCTCTCTCCCTCGATTTAGTCAAAAGGCGATTATTCCCGTGGAAGACAGAGCTCTGTCCACTTCAAACAGCTAGGACATTCTTCGAGCAGATTAGCCAAAATTATGTTTTATTATTTTGGCCCGCATGGATGAATTGAACTCTATCTAGTCCTCATTGTGATGAAATTCAAGACAGTTTAAATGGCTCTGGTATGTTTGGAGCTCAGGTAATACTCAGGCCTCCTTTTATGAGAGAGCCTGGGGAGACTGCGACGGCAATAAGTGAAACAGAGGAGGCCTTTGAGCTGACGCTATCCCAGGAGTAGCCCCATGTACACGCCTGTAGAAAGGTTAAATTAAATCGCTCTCATAAATGTTTGGTTTCAGCCGGGCAGTATCGGTGAGAATGAGACAAACAGAAGCGGGCGTTGTGAGGAAGAGATCAGAGTGGACACATGGCAAACAGGGAGGCCCATTGTAGGGACGGAGAAGGTGGACGTGGTGGTGGTGGTGGTGGTGGTGGTGGTGTTGATGGGGGGGGGGGGGGGGGGGGGGGGGCGGGGGTGGTTGGAGTGGGGGAAAAAAAACATCACTTACATTAGAAATGGAGATGTTTTCACTTAAACATCAATTATGATGTGAACTCAAGAAACAATTATATTGATGAATGTTTTTTGAGTTACAGTAATTAAATTATTCCATTTAATTAACAAATTATATTGAACTTCCCCCTAGAGACCTGCATTAGCCTCATCTGCTGTTTCCACAAACAAGAACAGAGCAACTGCAAGAACCAGAGCAGAGCACAAATAAAAGCAGATCTACTCAAACAAAGGCTAACTACACACACACAGAGAGAGAGAGAGAGAGAGAGAGA
>NC_055958.1:29152520-29185020 GCF_018492685.1 Alosa sapidissima | reverse complement strand
GTATGTTTAAATCATTATTATTCAAACGATTTATTAGTGTCTTTCACATACAATAACACAGAAGCAACGCGATGGCTGTATGCAGGCACCAGGCATAAGCATTGCAGATTTATGATTGCTTGTGTAAATAGGCTACGAAATTGCTTGTTTGGCGTTTTGCCATGTGACTTCCGAATTGATGGGTTGATTTGCGATGAAGGCTATTTGGCCAGCGAAATGAGTGATCCGCTGTGATGCATGGGCCGGAGAGCATGGGCCACTATTCATTGTGCGGAGGTTAAAGTTCCCCACTCCACCGACGCTGACCTTAATTTGAAAACTTAGGAGAGAGGTATCCATGACTCTGGAGCAGCTGTGAGGTCTAAATTCAGCGATAGATTTCCATAGTTTATGCATGGCACTCCACAGGCGTTGCGTGGGGCTCATTCATACCTTCGTTGAAAAATGTCCTAGCAAGGGAGATGTTTCCCCGGGGTGCATCCATGACAAGATGCTATCTAGCCTATACATTTTCTTCTTGATTTTCTATGATAGACGCTCTCAACCCCACCCCCGTTCCTCCACTACTGAACCAGTGCATGGTATAGTGTGTTGCCTGGCCAAAGGCAATGTGTGTATGAGATGAGCTGTCTAAATGTCACAGTACTATTTTGCCAGAGTACTCTCATGTTACAGATTATGATGTTGTCTATCATTTTTTTCATTGTAGTTTTGTATTACATTATTGTATTTTTATGTTGTATTTGGAAATTGAATATTAATTGTGCCTCCATGGTTGAATGGGCTGTTCAATAACTCTAGCTCTTACTGTAATACTGTATTTATGATACATTTATATCTATAACCATCAAATTATACTGATAATACTTTCTTATTTTCAGATTAAATCAGAGATGGAGAAATACTTGGAGCCTCATCCACACCACGGAATACTTGAGGACAAGAAGTTTGCAAGGGATGGTTCCACAATGCTCGATCAGTCCAGCCAGGGCCAGGGTTCTCCGTACGGCCTCAACCCGAGCGTCTTCCTGCCGGATGTCACCTACCTGCGTACAGGTCTGTGTCGGCCCGTGACGCCAGCTATGGCCCAGATCAAGGCAGAGCCCGTCGAGTCGGTTCTGTACCCCAGCTGCCCCAGCTCTCTGGCCTCGGGCGCCCATCACCATGCCGACTACACTGGCCTCTTCAGCCCCGCGTCGGACGCCGGGGGCAACAACAGCAACAACAACAGCGTGTTTGTCAAACAGGAGCCGGTGGCCCCCTCTCTCGACTTCCACGACATCCCCCTGTTTCAGCTTTTGAACTCGGAACTGGACACGTTCGCACCCGCTAGCGCCCTGTG
The DNA here is from genome assembly GCF_018492685.1 of Alosa sapidissima. Taxonomy (NCBI): domain Eukaryota; kingdom Metazoa; phylum Chordata; class Actinopteri; order Clupeiformes; family Clupeidae; genus Alosa; species Alosa sapidissima. Next base: position 29,183,678 of record NC_055958.1, on the reverse strand, counting down.
CTCCGACCTGCATGGTAGCCTGTCCTCGTCAATGTCCGCTTTTGGCCTCCACCCGGCAGACCAGCCCATGGCCAGCAAGGCTCTGTGCGGCGGCGTCCACAGCCGCGGTTACTCGTCGTCCGCTGGCCAGTACCCCCAGCTCCAGCAGAAGCCGGGGTACCTGCCCCCGTCGCCCCCAAGTTCGGAGCCCGGTAGCCCGGACAGGTGCAAAGACCTGCTCCAGAACCTCTCCCCGCCACCATCCTACGCCGCCAGCATGGCGTCCAAAATGGCCGTGCAGAGCCCCAGCCTAGCTGGCGCACCCATGCCCGCCCCAGCACCTGCATCTGCCCAGGTCATGCCCATCAGGTACAACCGCCGGAACAACCCCGACCTGGACAAGCGGCGGATACATCACTGTGACATACCAGGTGAGCCATAAAGACAAATGACATTCCTTTAACCAGATGTGCTTTTGGGGCAACACAGAGAACCGCTTACTGCCCAGACACCCACATATAGTCAAAACTAGACATTCCTGCAGACATACGTAATTAACGTTTCTTAATGATTAAACAAAAAGTAAAGCGATTAACTATGACCTTTTAAGTTTTTCATGCTTATGGCTGTCCAACAGGTTCAAGATATAACATGTAATGATGATGTCAGAGTATGTCATCTGTGACATTTATTGTCTTCCTTGCAGGTTGTAAGAAGGTCTACACCAAGTCGTCACATTTGAAAGCTCATTTGCGGACGCACACGGGTAAGACTTATAGTTTTGAATGTTATAAAGGGGCGGCGTACGCGCGCCTGCTGTCTTATTTTGGATGAAGTATGTTATGTTGCCAGGCAGAAGTATGCTGCTGGCATGCGGACACATTCTGCGTGCTGTTTGAAAGTCTTCCTACATTACATCAACTCTTAATATACCTTTGATACTAAACCATTGACGTCGAATAAAGCTTAGTTCAGATTAAACACTTTTAGCATTCTTTGTTCCACCCTTAATTCCATGACGTGGTGGCGTGTGTGTGTGTGTCTACACCCTTTGAGCGAACCAAACGCTTGCTGTTGTTGATTGCTGACACCATATCGTGTCGGGTTTTATTTCAGGAGAGAAGCCGTACAAGTGCTCATGGGAGGGTTGTGACTGGCGCTTTGCCCGCTCCGACGAGCTGACGCGCCACTTCAGGAAGCACACGGGGGCCAAGCCCTTCCAGTGCTCCGTCTGCAGCCGCAGCTTCTCGCGCTCTGACCACCTGGCCCTCCACATGAAGAGACACCAGAACTAGCGCCCACGGGCCGCCGCTAGCCCTAGCCCCCCTATCTCCCGCTTTTAATTACTCCACAGGTGGACGGGGATGGGGGACTGGGCGTAGCTCGTTCCGCCAGGTACAAGGCTCCCCTGGCGGTAGGAGCGTTTTAAGAACAGCCGTGGTCGCCTGGACGAAAAACAAGGCGACTGCCGCGAGAACATTGACTGGGGTGGGGTGGGGTGGGAGGGTTGGGATACAAATTGTTGACAGTGCTGGCTGTTATGTTGGCTGTGATCCACTCCAAGGCGGACTTTGCCTGCCTGAGAACCTTAGGGAGTACCAGGGCGCGTTGTGGACGCTCTCTGTGGATTGTTGCTTACACTGAGATATTCACTGTTCATCAGGAACCATATGGTTACCATGGTTTTCTGTTTATTTGTTTTTTTAACTCCATTTTGATTCTCATTGGCGCTTCGTATTAGACTGTCCAGCAAAACTGACTCCCCCCTCATATGATTTATTCATATTTAAATGTGCCTTTTGATAGTCACCCAGCCTTACATTCATGCATTTTTTATTGTCTACTCTGCTGTACATTTCTGAGACAAGTTTGCCATTTATGTAAAGCCAACAATGGGGTGGGTAATAACTAAAAAGAAGTGTGTTTGTGTGCAGTTAAACTATTTTTTCTTTCTGAATGGATTTTCCATCTTTCATCATTCATCTTTCTTTCTGAAGTCATCTTTTCACTTCCAACTAGAGTACAACCCTCATTTGGCAATGTCCCTGAACTATATAAAGGTCTTCCGGGGATGATCAAATTAACATGTCCACCCAAGACTTACACTTAACCACAAACTCCACATTATCCACTCTGTTACCACTGCCTTTGGCCTATGGCACCAAAGAGTGAACTTGATCATCGTCCCATGTCTGAGTTCATTTTAATATTTCAGCCACTTAGCACTGAGCACACTGCGTGCTTAAGTAATGGACTGAACTGAATGGTCATAAATACCATACGGGGAGTGATTGAAATTACACTGCCTCACCATTCACACTGTGTTGAAATACCCCTCTGCACTCAGCGTGTGTAGCAGTCATAAACACTACAGGCATACATTCTCAACTTGTGTCAGCAACTGTGAATGTGAACAGGCCAGATTGTATGTGTCTATTTTTTTTACTAGCATCTACTGTATGTGACTGTAGCATTCATGAGGACATTTGTGCATTTTTTACTGTTTGCCGAAAACAGAGGCTACTTATTGAAAGAAAACTACAACCTTAATGATGTGATTGAAACCCAGGAACGTTTAGCAGCAGCGAATAGTAAGCCAAATTCCTGTCTAAAAAAAAGTCAGAACTGATTGATTGTTAAATTATAACCAAATAACTCTGTCGAGTAGCTCCTTATAGAGTCATTCCAAAGTGAACCAAATGACTTACCGTAGGGTTTTATTTTAAACGCGTAACGCTCACAGTTAGTTGCTCGAACATACATCCTCACTCACCCTCACGCGTCGAGAGCACTTAACTCTTAATCAATCTGTAGAGGCCTTTATTTAGACACTTTCAGTGAAGTGCAAACGCTGTGACAGTGCTTGTGTTCCCCCGGTCAATCAGTGCCTGTGACCTTCACATGTTTGGTGCTACCTATAGACACCCTGGGATGTGGCCCTGATCTGGCACCGCTCTGGCCCCTATCAGGCAGTACCCATAAATCCAGCTTCATTGTCATCTGCCATTTTAATGTTCCCTACCACCCGGTCAGGCCACCAAGACGCCCTGAGAGTATGAGCATGGATTAGAATGACTAGAGTTGGGATGTGTGTGTGTGTGGCGGGGGGTGGGGGGGGGGGGGGACCGGACTCTCCAACATATCAGTTGGTATTCTCTTAGAAGACACGGCTGTAGACAACCTGCATATCACAACACAGTGCACTGTTCTGTTTAAAAAGAAACCATTGGCTCAGTCTATGTAGTGCCATATATACGTTTCAGGAGGCAGGGAGAAGATCCTCCCTTTGTTACGTCTAAAGGATGGTACATACTGCAATATACAGCCATTGGTCACAATCAACACACTGCTTCATTTGCGTAGACAGACATATAGAGAATAGTGTAGTTTTTCTAAGGTTTATTTTCACTTATTGCTAAAGTTTATGAAATGTGTCTTTCTCGAAGCCAGCCTTTTAGCGTTACACCCATGTATGAAGTGTAAAGTTATTAGACTGATGCTCAGGTAGATTATTTGTTGTATCATCTCCAAAAATACATTATTTTAGGTGCTTTAAATTGTTTTAGGTGTAAATATGATAATGTATTTATTTTTATTTGTATTATGTATGGGCTGTCATTTTCTATTCTGCAAGAACCATGTTGTGATTTTTACTGAGCTCATAATGTCTGCCTTAGTTACTTTGAGATGGCCTTTGCAAAAAGAAGAAGGGAAGAACCTTATTTGGGCATATTGGTTTAGGCAGAGGATCAAATAGCTGTTTGTTTATGTCATCTTGTGAGTGTGAATACTAAAACTGTGTACTCTCTTTCTCTCTCTTATGCAGTCCCATTGGTTTTCTGTTCTCTAGACAATCTCTGGACTAATTATGTGATGCATTTGATTTTGTACAGTGAGGAGCCACTGTACATAGATAAAATTGAATCAACTAACTTTGATTTTCTTTATCTATGTATGTAAAGAAATATACCAGTCATTTTAACTAGACACATACCATGTGTACCAATTTGTTTGGCTTGGTCTGCTTTTACAGGCATTTAGAGTAGTACATGAAGAGACATGTTATGCAACCATCACAATGATACCAGAGCGGTTTAACGGCTTCATTATTTTTCATTATCATTTTCATATTAGAGCTCTGGCACAATAAACCTGTTGATGACAATTTGCCAACTTAATGGTGGCGGCAGACCTTTGGCACCAGCAAACCTGTTTATACCAGTTCATACCTGCAGAGATGACACACACAGTAAAATGGTGAAAAGAGCTTGGCCTTAAAGACTTGGCACCATATTTGGGTGGTGTTAGTGCCGTATGGATGTGTCAGTGACACGTGAAAGCTCAAGTTAAAGTGCACATCTTTCCAGCACCATCACAGTCTTTAAACAGTACTAGGAGTGTTTCAGTTGTCCTGTAGCTTCACTGCAGGAATAAAGGGCCTGAGCTCACATTCGGTGAGCACCTGTAGTCCACTAAAGATACAGTGGACAGCTTACTGCACCATATAAGGTAGTTTAGACGTGAGGACCAGCTAAATTAATCATTGTAATTCCTGAAGATGGTAGTAATTATTGTACGGGTGCACGTAACCTTTGGGAATGTTGGGATTGATGAGGATAGTAATGGAGGATGTCTAAAAATGTGGATCCTGTCCCTCCTCTTTATAGCAACACTTCCTGAGGCCACGTGTGACAAAACAGTGATAGACCTGAATTACCTGTCATGGCTGGTCTCATGGTCTCCCACCGACCCTGGTTACACAACATTTCAAAAGCAAAGCAGTCAGGACATCCACATATAAGCAAGCATTCACATGACTGGCAAAACACACAGTTCAGCCTCTATTCTTGTGGGTTTGTGGTACTGTAAAAAAAGATGTCATTTCATTGTGCGCGTATGTGTGTATAAGCACACTTGCTTGCTCAGCTGTCATAATCTGTTTCTGTACGTCTCTGACAAAAGGCGAAAGGGTAGACTTAAGCCACTACATATACCGTACAAATACCATTCAAATACTTAGCGCATCTGCCTGGCAGATGATCATACAAAACATGCAATTGCAAACACAAAAATACAAAGTCAGCATTATTGATGGAAATGACCTATGAGAAAGGTCATTCTCAGTAGTCTTATGCTAACTTTGGCAGCGTAAAGAAAGAAGTGAAATTTGTCACACTGACAGATTAAATGAAGATCGACGTGTTTTCTTTTCAGAGGCAGAGAGGAAACATCAGGCGATGCATGTACAGTATATGCTATCAGTCATAATTGTGAGGCAAATCACAGCCAAGAGAGAGTTTAGGATAATGTTTAAGATTGCGTAGAAGCTGTCATCTTGAGTCTTCTGATGTTTTCCTTTGGCGGGCACATGCATGTTGAATCACGCCATACTGCTTGTCAATATGCTGCCCATAAACCTCAGGCCTAGGGGAGGGAGATGTCACAGCATGTTTGGCTTGAGACTTGCCAAAGTGTGTGTGTGTGTGTGTGTGTGTGTGAGAGAGAGAGCGATAGTGTGTCTGTATGTACTTGTATGTACTGCATGTGTATGTGTGTCAGTGTATATGTACGTTCACATATTTGAGTATGTGTGTGTGTGTGTGTGTGTGTGTGTGTGTGTGTGTGTGTGCGTGCAGATGCTTCAACACACCATCTTCAGCAACTTCCCTGCACAGATCACTGGATTATTCAGAGGAGCAAAAACCAGAGTGACAGTGGAATCCTCATCAAAGCTGCGGCCCTGTCACAACTCACTGCTCACAACCTGAACTCCTAGCATTCTTTTAGAGAAGCAGTCACCAGAACGTAGACACAAATAGGCACAGAACATAGATACAATTGGCTAAAAAGAGACAGGAATGTATTCATGAACAGTATTCATTCAAATAATTCCAAATATGTACAAACTGTCTTGAGCCAAGTCTCTTCTGCTTGGATAGCAGTGAGTTTATTTATTTATATTTTTGCAGAACAAAAGGAGATCCCTGACAGCACAAAAGCTGAAGACACAAGTGTTTGTCCATCCATCAGGTGACAAACGGCCCCAGGGGCAAGAAGGAGCCATACTAGATCAGGTCCCACACTCTGGAGAAGTGCTTGCTCAGTTCCCATGACATGATTCCACTAGTGTGAAATGATCCGCAGCCATCTAGTTTGTGCCAAGTGCAAACAGTTTTCTGGTTTCACTGGACAAATCCATAGAGTGACTCACTCACTCTGAAAGTTATTGTTTGGTTTCATTGTATAGGGCTAATCCTTTAAAGCCCCTATTGAGGCTTGGGGTACAATGCAATGCTTGCCAGGTGAACTCAAGTACACTAGCAATGGAAGGGGAGGCCGGAGACACGATTTCCATACAAAATGCAACTTTATTTAACTTCATGCCTCCATTCAAATTACTATACATGTATATGTTTGAACTCAATTTTAATTCACAGCTCAATCCATATGGAACAAAAGTACAGAGAAAAAGCAAAAGCACAGACAGAATATTCAGACTTCTTTTTTTGGAGAATGAAATGATGGTAAAAAGAAATAAGAAACGCTTTCCTTCAACCTCTGTAAAGATTGGGGACTTTAGATCATTAGACTGGACTCAGTGATAAGGGGAATCCCTTTGAAGCGCTGCAGGGCAAAAAATATATATATACTATATATCACAACTTTACAGTAAAACAAAAAGCTCTGAATATATTTACAATACACACACTATACATAAATACAACAACAACAATTACAGAACATCAGTAACATTTTAACCAAAGGCATTGGATTAACTAAGAATTCAAATGTGAAAAAAAATAGACTTGATGACAACGCAATATTGTACAGATAGAAACTGACAAGAAAGAAAATCAGAACGGTTCATTCACAGAGGAGCTGTTCAAAGGTTGGATTGGTATCCATCTTAGCACATTCAATAGAAGTTTCCGTGTGAAAACGGCAGTACAACATTGTACATAATGAAACGTAGTTCAACCAAGTCTAAAACTAACCAATTTGAAAGATACTGTTTGTAAGGGGATGCCTTGTATACCAATATATAAAAAAAGAAAAAAAAAAGAAAAATGATATGCAAATGTGCAACACTGGAGAGGTAAAAACTAGAAGCCTAACAATACCATAATCTTCTTTTGAGGTCTACACAGTGCACTTTCGTGTAAATACATCCATACAAATAATATGCAGCTTCCATAGGAGACAAATACAGTATGGTGAAGGAAGAGGAAAAGCAAAGGGTGAATCATTGGGTGTTCACAGCTGGCATACATCTTTGCTGTACTGATGCAATAGATAAGGCTTTCAGTGTACTGGGGAAAACGAAAGAAATGACTAAAGGTGTTAAGGGGTTAGCTGTTTGTTAATGTGTGTGTTGGTTCCCATGCGTGTCCATGTGTAAGAGAATGAGTGTGTGCTTAGAAAATGTCTCTTACTCTGGGGACCTTCACAAGAGAGAAGTTTACTTTTGTAACAATATTTTTGATTTGATCTGTTGTCATTTGATTTATCTTTCTCTCTCTCTCTCATGTGCATACATTTAGGTAATACACTGTTAAAGGAGGCACTATTAATTATTGCATAACTTTGACCCTGCTTGCCGTTACAAAATTATGCTCCAAAAAAAAAAAAAAAAAACATGGTTTGAAGGCCAGAATGTTTTAAGGAATGCATGAACCTACAGTGTGTGGAACATCTGTCTATTGATGCACTCACATTTGTAATTCAAGAACATCAATGCTTTTGTGAAAAACAGCACAAAACAAAGAGCTGAGATCATATTAGATTGGCCACAAAGCAAAGATATGTTTACACTGTGTTAATATCACAGATATAACAGATCCCCAATAAGTACACAGTGCACTTTCGTGTGTATAAAATTTGTGATGCATTTGGTATATCAATATTTTATTTACTTTTGTTTCTTTTGAACTTCCTGAAAAGAACAATGATCTCAATAGTGCATCTGTACAACAAACCACGTATCAATGAGTATTCTGTGAAAGCAATGATTCTCAAACACAGAATCTGCTGTCTGAAAATGAACCATTTGTTGGATTGTTCTGTCACATTTTATTTTTATCAATACAATTGTGTTCTTCACAAGGTAAACCTGTATGAATCAATAATAGCCCCACTTTATATCAAATTAGATAAATCAAATGTCTCAAAATCTGCATACGTATAAAGGTATTTTCTTGTATTAAAAAAGAAATGAAAAGCCCTATTATTTTCATAGGTATTTACAGCCTATAAATCTGATTTTATAACTTCCATTTTCATTTTCACTTATATTACAACATTTTCAAAAGATCACTTTTTACAGGAAAATAGTTATATGCAAAGATGAAGTGCCCGGCATTGCAGAGAGTACAGTATATGAATATAAAATACATTACTGGTCATTTTTGTGTCACTGTGTAACTCAATCAAGGTATTCAACCGCTAAGTTATTGGGACTTGATGGCAATTAGCGGCAATATCGTTGGATTGAACATCCCCTCCCCCATAACTGAAATCCTTTTTCCCCCGAAATCATAGTTTATAAAAAACAAGGTGCTGATGATATGCTTACCCGCTGGGCAATACAACTGATACTCACGTGTACACAAGTAGATATATAACAACATAACATGAAATAGATAATACTTCATAACACTAAGAGTGACAAACCAGTTGGTCATATGTTATCTTCGATGTAATCTCTTTCCCTGTTAGCTCAGTTTAGGAAAGTCTGCTTATGTAACACTACCTTATGAAACCACATCATTGGAGGGCCCACCAGGAACTCATTGGCTGATTTGATTAAAATGCAGGGGGAAAACATCAGGTCAAAAAAACAAAAACATCAGGAAGCAAAATCTGCATACTGATGTGCTTGAACGACATATCTGTGGCCTACACTGTTGTTCTCCAAGGTGCTTTCGATACCCTGTGGGCTTTCCTGCTCTTTCTCTTACTGGCCTTTCCAAAAGTGCGTGTGAACCAGAGGATTTGAGGGACTCTTCAGAATATCTGCCAGCATGGCAGATGATGTCTGGGTTACTATGCACAGTGATCTGTTTTGGACTCATACCACCTTTAGTTAACTAACAATATGACATGAGTGAGAATGGGGTTGGTATAAAAGATGTCCCTACTTGCTATTATTCAGAAATTATTCAATAGTTTGACCAGAGCATGTTAGATAAGAGTAGATCATAAAAGCAAGATTACACATTTTTGTTCAAGCTTACTGTATTGCTTTTAGGATATTATCTTCACATTGACACTGTAGTGTGTGGTTACTTAAACAGCAACACTGACACCCAATTCAGACAACAGTTATTTAGATGACAACTCAGCGTTATTGATATGGCTCAAAAAGGCATTCACTTCATTACTTTCAAACAAGGACTCTGACATAGTGGTGTACTGTCAGTGCCTTGTGATTGTATGCTTGCTTACTGCTCAGGAACAGAGGAAACGTCCACAGTAAGAGAGCTACCAGAACCACATAGAACAGTATTACATGTGTGGCTCTGTCCTGTAGCCAAAACACACATTAGGTCAGTGTGCTGAATTTTCCTACTAGTTTGGTGTACTGATTTTCCCACACAATGCTCTGTCTTCTTCAACACAGCACCAAACATGGTGAAGGAGTGATCCCTACCAGCCCATCTGTCACTGGAGGGCATGTACTGTATGCTGAAGCAAGACTGAGCAGAAGAAGAATCTGGAAGCAAAATCAAGAATCCCTTACAATAATGTTCCACCATTAAATAATAAACTAGAGTCAAAACCCCTGAAATGTTCCACCTTGTTTCATTCAGATGCAGTACACCAGTCATACCAACAGGGGGCAACCTCATACAAATTTTTTCTTGGCCAGAACCAACACAAACAAATCTGACGCAATCAGATGTGTATGAGAGGCAGAAACAAAAGTGAAAGTTGTACTGCAAACAATGACATCTTCATCTTCCACTGTCTATGACCCCAAGAAACTAGAGTTAGCCTACTGGCACATACTCTGGATGGAAATTGCTCTGGTAAGGGCTTAGTATTGCTCATTATCTGATTGAAACTGATATATGGGCACTAGAGTGTGTATGAAGGACTCCAAACCATCATTTTCATCATGTAGACTCAGACCAAAGAAACCTTTGTTGGTATATTTTAATACCGACGGCTGACCTGACCAGTAAATTTCTTTAACTAAGGGGTGTTGGTATACATAAGAGAAATTAACATGTATTGACTGGTTTTATGTGTGTATTCATTGATGGTATATTAAAGCAAGCAAGCAAGATATAGTAAGAAAACAGCAAACATAAAACAACAAAAACGTTCCTAAAAAGTGAAAACCATATTTACTTTTGAAGAGATTGCACTTTACTGATCGCTAATCACAGCACAAAATGCACCATTAACATGTCTTGTGTTTTTTTTTTTTCCTTCTGACATAAAAAATGTGATAAGTAAGTAGCCTCTGTTGAAAGCTTCTGAATTGGTAGTCTTGTGAACACAGCATCTGTCATCTGTTAGCTTGTGTGTGCTACAAAGAAAAATCCAACCCATAGTCATAAAGAACAGAATGTATTGCCATGGAACTGTAATGAGGGTAAATGTCTGCCTGTGTCTTTTGTAGATACATAATATAGTAATAATCTCATTCGCTGGTTTGTTTTGCTGACCTTCTGTGTGTGGTGTGTGTCACTTCTTCTCCTCACCTCCGCATGTCCTCTCCGCTGAAGCGGAGCAGTGGCCGGTGCCTTTTTCATGTGTTTCCATAACGATGCCTCGCTTGTCTCTATGGGAACTGCCCTGTGCCTGTGGTGACTAGTGGCAGCCTCCCAGTGAAGCCTACAGACACGGAGGTGCGGGGTGGGTCAGGTGGAGATGGGGGATTGTGCAACAATACTGTTTCTGGAGGAGCCCGCCCGTGTCCTCCCTGTGGTGTCTGTTCATGTGGCCCAGATTGGGCCCGGATCTGGTCTGAAATGTGGCCAAGTTTTTGTTGTTGTTGTTATTGTTGTTGTTGTTGTTGTTAGTTTGTTTTTGAAAAAAATATATAATAATAACAATAAAGTGTGACACACAAGTCTTTCCTATTCCGCAGAGTTCTTCACATTATGATGATGCAGAGAAGCAGCCACTTAAACAGGAGCAACGCAAAAGATGCCAAAAGAAGGAAAAATAAAACAAGACCAAAATCAACTGAGGAATAGAAATTTGTAGAAATCTGTTTGCCCAAATGACGTCCTCAGCTACCTTCAGGAAACAAACACCAAATATTTCCGAGCAGTGCTGAAGAGGGTGAACGATTGTTTTTTTTTTCTTCCTTTTTAAATTGTTTTTTTTTTCCTGGAACTCCAAGCGCAAGGTGACCTTTCACCTGAGCTGGCTTGCTGTGCCTCTGCTTCACGAGAGTTGGGTGGGCGTGTGTGTTTACTGTATGTGTGTGAGTGTGTGCATGTGTGTGTGTGTGTGTGTGTGTGTGTGATTGTGTGTGTGTGTGTGTGTGTGTGTGTAGGTGTGTGTGTCTGTGTTTAAGAGAGGGGACGTCCTCTGTCCATCTCACTTGAGTGTGAGCGCAGACCAAATAAACCACAGAGGCATCAATGAAGCTCAGCCCAGCTGAGCCTCTCAAGGGAGAGATCCAGCTCTCCTAAAAAGCGCCGCATGTGTGAATATCCACGTGTATGTGTGTGTTTATGTGTGGAAGGCGGTAATTAAGGGGTGCTGTTGTAAGTGTGTGTGTGTGTGTGTGTGTGTGTGTCTGTCTGTCTGTATGTGTGTATGTGGGACAAAGTGGACCGTCCGCTGGGCAGCGCCGGTCAGACCAGCATGTGTCGGCGCCGGTGCAGGGCCAGGTGGTCGGAGCGGGAGAAGCAGCGATCGCAGTCAGCGCACTTGAAGGGCTTGACGCCTGTGTGCTTCCGGTAGTGCCGTGTCAGCTCATCCGAGCGCGCAAACTTCCACGTGCAGCCGTCCCACGTGCACTTGTATGGCTTCTCACCTGTGGAACGCAACCAAGAGATGGATGTCAATGTTGGCAATAATCATTCGGTCAAATGTTCACTTAGCCATTTAGCATCAAGTATGTATCCAAAGTGATTTCTAGCAATGGCATATCAATATGATGATGACAATGACAATATCCTATATTGTGTGACTGTGAAGTTCTTTGAACATAACGTGAGTGATGGAAAAGATGAAACCTCCCTTGTGAAAATGTATTTGACAAGTACTGTAAGTACATAGCATCATCTAGCTGTCAAGATCAACTTTTGGGTATTGACAACATAGGTGCCAACTCTCACGCATTGGCCGTGAGACACACGCATTTGATTAGTTTCACACACTCACACGCCACACCCCCGATTTCTCACGCTGAAGTGTCAACCCGGTCGGTCAGATGCCTGAAAAATGAGTTTAGCCTATCTATAGATCTACCTGTTGAGCCACGGTTATGCTTTCAGAGACGGTGAGAGGGTTCAAGAGCACACCCTGTCTGTGGAATTTTCTAAATTTTCTCTCATTTGCGACATACTTCAGAAGCAGTCCCAGGCGCATTTCCCCCGCATTTCCCCGGCTTCAGGTATGCTTTGAGTATTATTGAGTATTTTTCACGCTGAAGTGTCAACCTGGTAGGTCAAATACCTGGCAGATGAGGTTCAACTAAACTAAACCTATACATATGATATCACACATCAGGTGAACGTGCGGAATCTAAGCTTTCCAATGATATTAGCGCCAAGTTGCTGTGATAAATGGTTCGCGAGAAAAAATAACATTGAACCGACGTGCAATTTAGGCTAATCATATTTGGATTTTGCACACAGTGCACACCCATTACTCTCGGTTTAATATTTCACTAACCCTTCACACAACACGTGGCAAACCCAATATCACAATAAACAGCAAACCGTACCGAATACGAGGATATAAAGCATGCCTCTGTGCAATAAGTGGTTCCTGAGTAATCCGGTTTTGAAATTGCAACACATTTCTACATAGCCTCATTGGGGCGAAATTATAATGTATTCTAATGTAAACTATTTGTCGGCCTACATACATTTTTGTAAATTGCTCAGCCATAGATTATCCCACCATCATGGTTCTTATATTGTCAGGTTCCAGCCAATCCCATTACAGATAAATGAATATATTTATATTGGCATGCTTCCTAGTGACATTAATGCAAAAATATGAAGAAAATCAAATAACGAGACACAAATATTGATATAAAGCATGACATAAGCCATATGCAAACATTCACATCATGCAGATATGGGTACATCCTGAAAAAGGAATAGCATGTAGGCTATGGCCATTACAATGACCAATATATTATCTTAAATAAACCAGCTGAATAACACAGGTGACCACTTCTGCATAATTTCATTGAGTGCTGAAATGTACACACATTTTTGAACATTTCTGAACTGTGACATGTAGCATATGTTTTTGTGGTTGTGAACTTATTGCAATATCACCATAACTATTCCACCTGTGTGTGCATGGTTATAATTCTGAAGTGCAAAATAGCTTAGGCTACAGCACAAATATTTCCATAAAAATAAGCAAGTTTGACCTCTGATTTTATTTTGAAAGTGCACCTGATTGATGCATTTAAAAGTTAAAATATACAAACATTTCTTAAATTCTTACAAAACACCCACCCACTTTTTAAAATTGTTAGTTTGGAATGGGAGAATGCGTTAGTTTTGTTACACGCATTCTCCCATTCCTCTTCTGTCACACACACAGTGACAAGCGCCAAATCCCCCGCAGTGTTGAAGAGATCAGTCATCCCCCTCACTTTTGATAAGGTAAAAAGCCTTTTAGGTACGCCAAATAATAACCTATAGGTTTACGCTAGGCTATGTAAAACTCCCCATTAACAGCATCACGTCACTAACCACAGCTGCACAATCTCTATTCACTCTGTTGGATATCTGAAGCCAGTTTGTCTACTTAGATACTGTAAATCCTCAAATTATGGCCGGGGTCTTAAGACAAAGTACAGGCCTTTAGGGGCAGGATTGTATTCGAGACAGCCCTTTATTTCTTATGCGAGTTTTATTTTGAGACATGCGTTTCTTGGAGCGGCATACTGGTAGGCCTTCAAAAGCATGACATTTTCGGTTTAGTTTGATATTTAATTTACTTTTGGACTGTTTGATTATATTGTTAAATGTTCGGACTGATGGGCACTGAAATCTGGGGAGGTATTTGATGATCACTATTACGTTCCATGTAGTTGAAAGAGTGTCGGGATTTCAAACAAACCATCCGCTTTCATGCGTTCATTGAACGTCTGCGGTGCTGTAATGGAAACCTTATTGCGTAGCCAAGTAGCCTATTGAGTTATTTTTAAATTATGCATGATTTACTTTTTATTAATTTCGTAGGCTGGCTTTATTTTGTTATATAGAAGTATCTAAATAACCTGTTAAAATGTACCAGAATTCAGGAAATTGCATCTAGTCCAAAAATTTTTTTCTGGGGGAGGACCCCCATACCCCCCCTCTGAAATGTCCCACCCACTTTCACAATGCCTCCGACGCCCATGGTCCTAGTAGTAGGCTAGATCCTTTTGATACCAATGTTCATTTAACTCTGGGACCCTACAGCACCGCAGACGTTCAATGAACGCATGAAAGCGGATGGTTTGTTTGAAATCCCGACACTCTTTCAACTACATGGAACGTAATAGTGATCACATACGGTATAATGCTGAATGAGCCAAACAAAAACTTCCGCAGCAAAATTTTGGTTGGCCCCACCAAATCTCACTCCAAGGTTTTTTGAAAAGTTGGCAGCCCTGGTATTGTTTCCTATAAATATTCTCCCTCCTTTCCTAATGGCATTCCTGAGATGGCGCCAATGAGAGATGGGTGTCTGTAGGCGAACTCACTCACCTGTGTGTGTCCTCCGGTGTGCTTTCAGATGGGAGCTCTTGGTGTACACCTTATTGCAGCCATCAAAGTCACACCTGTGGATGCGCCTCTTCTTGGAGTCGGGAGACTCGGATCGATGTGGACGTCGGATGCTCTCAATACTAAACGGTGACATGGAGCTGAGAGAGAGTTAGACAGAGGGAGCAAAAGAAAAACACTGTCATTGTCTTATATGCCGCCTCACATTTTCAGTTACTACTAGCATTACACAATGATTCCTCATGGAAAAAGAACCATAGGAATCTCATAGTATTTTAGGGCATACTTTAGAAGTATTGTGAGACTATACTGCAGGATCACTGTCTATAGAGGACATATTATAGAGGTATTATGGACTATCATAGAAATATTACAACAACTATAGAGAACAACTTAGAGAATTACTATGGTTATTTTTCATAATGGACATACGTATATTGTACAGTGTAAACTATGCTTCAAGTGTAGACTAGCAAAAACTCCTGATGGAGGATCCTCTTAGACTGGTGGTAGGCTACCAAATCACAGCAAACTCTCAGGTAACAGCTCTGAGGAGATGTTGGGTAAGGCTAGTTAGCTAACTCTGGCTTTCACTCTGGCAGGACTGTGAGGACATGAACTTGGTGAAACTCAATGGCTTGCATCTGTCTGTACATGGCAGTGACATAGAAGTGACATTTTCACAGCCCACAGTATGTAAGGCATGTTGCCGAGCAACATCAACAATGACAGAAGAAACCTGGCAACTTGTCTTGAGTGACATTCAGACAAATTAAGTGTGTTGTTTGTGATCTGCTGATAATTAGTGGGAACCATGGGAATCTTTCTTACATAGACTTGCATGTGGTGGACTGTGCAATGCCCTGTGCCCAAGGTCCTGCATTTATGACGTAACTAAACCAATCAAGCATAGGGCCTAAACAATGTAATTATCAAGAAAGCATGGGTGGCGCCAGAGCAAGATCAAAAGTTTATTACAATGACTTGTGTGGCTCTAGATAAGATGACTCTCCAGCAGCTCCACCTCTCTATTGACTTGACACTATTTGGACATTTTCAGCCAGTTTGAAAATTGGACCAATTTAACATGATTTTCTTTTCTTTTTACATTTCTTTTCTTTTTTTACTTTTTATTTGTTAATTTGTTTGTTGTCTGTCTTGTATGTCTTGGTGTCATTGGTTGATTTTGGTTGGTTGATTTTTTAAATGTAGCCTATTTGTCATGTCTTGATGTCACGGGTACGCTGGCGACTACGTCGCTCTGTCCGGCATCTTTTGTCTTTTTGTTATGTGTCTTGTATGTGGAGCGCTTTGTGTTGCACTCTGTGCATGTTAAATAATATAAAAATAGTATAAAAATAAAACTGACTTGACTTGACTATTTCCTCTATCACTTCATTTACAGTTTTTTTTCAACTGCTTACACACTAAATCTTTGCTTGTCACACAATTTTCTAAACAGGCCTTCCAAACACCATAATCCCCACACCAAATCTGCAAAGCCATACACTAATTCTCAGTGTTTGACTCAGTTTTCAATTTCCCAAAACACATTTTGCAAAACACTACACACAATTGTCTACACACACAAATCTATCAGGAAGTAACTTGATTTAATTTTTCAAACACAACCTGTCAAAATGCCACACTTATTCGCCACTTATTCACACTAGGTCCTCAATGTACAAACACTCATTACTTTACTGAACACCATCCGATCATTGCCTTAGTGTAGGCCATTGAATAGATATACTCTATGTATAGATCCTTTCAATCTGTTCCTAGAGGATTTACGGTTAAAATGTTCATAAAAATGCAGATACTTTGAAATGAAAAAATGAATTGGACTTTAGCGTAATGTTATACAAAAAGTCGACTTCACATAAAACTATTTACACACTAAATCTTTGCTTGTCACACATTTTTCTAAATATGTCTTTCAAACACCATAACCCCACTCCAAATCATACAATGCAAAACCATACACAGTTTTCAATTTCCTAAAACACAATATGCAAAACACCACACACAATCTTTTACCTAACACACAAAAATCTAAAAGGAAGTAACTTGGTTTCGTTTTTCACACACCCACAACACAACCTATCAAAATGCCACACTTATTCACCAGTGCTTCACTCTCTCTCCTCACATGTGTAATCACTCATTACTTTACTGAACACTATCCAATCATTGCCTTAGCATAGGCTTATGAATAGATATACTCTATAGGTATAGACCATTTCAATCTGCTCCAAGAGAATTTACAGTTGAAATGTGCAGAACCAATGCAGATACTTTGAAATGAAAATTAACCGGACTTTAGCGTAATGTTCTACAAAAAGTAAACTTTACTGTATGTACAACTTGTCTTTTTTACTGTATTTTGTTTGTCCCGAAGTTACCATTAGCTCAATGATTTTTTCTGTGCTTCCAGATATGCCTTAGGAACGTTTAGGAATGTTTGTTTCTGCAGTTGAAAGGGTCTGTAGGACTATGAATACATACACCCCCCCCCCCCCCCCCCACACACACACACACACAGGCAAAATCAGCAAATTATTTGGGGAAAATCACTATATTGCTTTAAAGATGTGTTTATGGCATTTTGAATGTTGTGTTCATTTTGCTGTTGATTTGAGATTTGAGGCAATTGTGGGTTTTGTGTGTAGAGTTTCAAAATATAAACACATTGTTTTGAAAATGTGCGTAAACAATTGTACAAAACTGTAACAGAGCACATTGCACATTTGAGACTTCAACACTAGGTGTCACTAAAGAGCAATGGGAGAGGAAGTAGCCTGCAATGTCCACCTACAGTATGATTACACAGGAGCTGGAGATCTTTGTGACAGATGGTGAATATAGATCAGGTGGGATCAAACCTGGAATATCACTCAGCCAACTTCCCAACTTTACCAGACATCCTTTGCAATGACATCCCAATTACTTTCATGAGTATTGTCAAAATGGTATAGGACCACGTGACCATGATATCTGCAGAAATATGCAATCCATAAATAGAAGATCATTGCCAATCAACAGAAGCGATATATGTCTTTTATGCCCAAGTCGTTTCCCACGCTGCAGCAGTGCAGAGCATACTGTGGGATAGTAGGGCCTTTCAGTCGGACAAAAGATGCCCCACAACAGCCAGTCTAGCCCAACAGCTTGTCCTCTCGTAGTCGCGCATGTCCTTGGGGGGTCGCCGTTTGTCCTCGGTGAATGACTGAGTTGAGTATGTGTGAGTGTGTGTGTGTGTGTGTGTGCGTCTCTGTGCCTTTGAGGCCCGACGCTGAAGTCACCACAGGCATTACAAAGCCCCTCGCTGCAGCACGGCGCAGCTGACTCAATGAACTGATGGATATCGCATTCTCCATTCCAGTGAATCAGCCCTTTCACAAAAAAAGGTTAATTCTCTCTCTCTAGCCTTGTCATGGTGGGTGAAGTTGTTAGCACTCACCAACAGGTGGCGCTATGACGCTATAATTGAATTTGCAACAAGGCCTGAAATCTGTGAAGAGCACATCACAGTTCCCACACACCTCCTCTCTCTCTCTCTCTCTCTCTCTCTCTCTCTCTCTCTCTCTCTCTCTCTCTCTCTCTCTCTCTCTCTCTCTCTCTCTCTCTCTCATCCTCTCTCTCTCTCTGGCATCCATCAATTAATCCAGTCGCCATGCTTTTCGATCGACTCCGGCGTCCATAATGATGCATAATGCACTCAGGTGTGTTTACATCATAAATAAAGTCTCGTCTGGAGAGATCCGCCATCGATATGGAGCCGTAAGCCGTAAGGAGATGCATAGAGAGAGGAGAGACAGATATGTGCCACTGTGTTTTGGTTAATGGAGTATTGATATGTTTTTTGTTCTAGTTGCTGCTCTACCTCCACAGACAGTGATGAGTGGTGATTAGAGGGGCTGGAGTGTATTAAGCAGTAAACAGAGAGAGAGAGAAAGAAAGAGAGAGAGAGAGAGAGAGAGAGAGAGGGAGAGGGAGAGAGAGCAGGGCTGGACCCAGGGAAAGAGGCCACGTCAGTCTAACTCAAAACACACACGCAGTCATACACACACAGTCATACAAACACACACAGTCATACAGACTCACACACACTCCAGCGACACTAGCCAACTTTTAAGTGTTTTGGGAGCCTGTGTGTGTGTCTTCCTGTCTGTTCATCTCACATATGTGGGAGTGTGTTGTGTGTGTGGGTGTGTCTGTGTGTGTGTGTGTGTGTGTGTGTGTGTGTGTGTGTGTGTGTGTGTGTGTGTGTGTGTGTGTGTGTGTATGTGTGTGTCTGTGTGTGTGTGCTTTTTTGAAGGCTGAAGAGACACTCCAGTGGATTATGCCTCCGATCTTTTCCATCACCGCTGGCAACCTGTCCTTGCTCTGTCTTTTCTCCAGTTAACAGACCCCCCCCCCAAATACACACACACACACACACACCCCTTTATCCCCCCCACCCTCTCTATGTTTGATTGACAGGCCCTGAGCCAGAGAGAGAGGGAGCATTGGGGGCGGAGGGGGCGGGAGCAGCCGGGCCCCTCCAGTGAAGTGTCTCCACCACCACGCACACATGCGGGCGGGCGAGCAGGCCCACTTCCTGCCTCTCCTCTCCTCTGCTCCAGGGATCACCTGTTGCTCTTGGCACCAGGCCAGCCTGAGGCCTAGCGGAAATGAGCAAATGTGTCAGAAATGAAGCTGAACTCCAGATCCCCTCCACTCCTCTACCCCCTCGTCAGCACTCCGACACTCACAGAGGACAGAGAGAGAGAGAGAGAGAGAGAGATAGAGAGAGAGAGTGGAGAGAGGGAGGGGAGGAATAAGAGAATAAAATATGAGACGAGAAGAAGGAGTAGGGGGAAATAAAACCGAAGAGAACAAAACGGAGAATTGAGAGGGGTCAACAGAGAATACAATGAAAAAGAAATAAAAACACGGAAGAGATAAAACAACACAATGAAAAAGAGAGGCCGCACTAAAAGAGAGAAGAGGGAGAGGAATGAGGAGAGAGAGGGAGCGCTTCCAACGGCTGATATTTGAGGCTGCTTGAGTGGGGTGCACTGAGGGGAGTCCAGGAGAGAGAGGGAAAGAGAGAGAGCGGGAGGGAGAGAGGGAGAGAGAGAGAGCAAAGGAGAGACAGCAGAGAGAAAGAGGGAGGGAGAGAGAGGAGAGAGGGAGGATTTACTGTGGAAAAGCATTCAGCTCTGAGGTCTCGCATCGTGGCCGGATGTTTACTCCCTGACTTCGTTTGGACGTGACACGGCCTCAGTCGCGTAAATATCCCATTCCGTACGCACTGCACACACACACACACACACACACACACACACACACACACACACCTGACAGGCCCTAATACACTCCCCTAAAAAAAACATAACATTTTGCTGCTACTTATCTTACGGCCCATAGCATATGCAGGAGCTACCGGTTACAGGCTGCTTGGGGTAAGCATCGGTGCGCGCGTGAAGGGGAAAAAAAGGCAAGCAAATCCGCTGCCTTGAACCCACAGCAACCCTGACATCCAGGCTTTGTGTGTCACGGCGGTGGCCCTGCGACGCTCGTGAGGAGGCGGAAAGGACCGGATCTGTTTCAAATAGGATTTGACTCCACTCTTTGTTGTTTCCTTTTGTCTTGCTTTTTTCCCCTTTTCTTTCTCTTCTCTCCCTCCCTTTCTCTGCATCTCTCTCTCTCTCCATCTCTCTCTCTATCTCTCTCTTTCAGTGAGTCACCTGCTTGCTGAGTGGGGCTTTCCGGCACCACAAAAACTCAGACGAACTCTCAGAGACAAGTGTCTCTCTCTCTCTCTCTCTCTCTTATGCATGGGCTCCCGGAGTGAGTGTCGTAACAAGGCTCTGAACACCACGGAGGACGCCGCTAAACGAGCCCTCCATACAGCCACTGGGTACACAATACACAGCAGCCACCGCCACTGCCACCACACCACACCACCACAGCAGCAGCAGCAGCAGCAGTGCTATCAGCAGGGATTAGCACTGCACCTATAGAGAGGAGGGAGAAGAGGAGCTGTGTTTCTGTGGAGCATGCAGCAGCAACAGCACAGGGTGCGTGTACTGCATATGCACACAGACACAGAGAGCATTAGAAAAACACTGACCCTGGGTCTGAGGATACATCCGTGCGGATGATTACAAGGGAAAGAGAGAGAGAGAGAGAGAGAGAAAGGGAGAAGAGAAAGTAGATGAGGGAGGATGATGGAAAGAGGAAAAATACTGGAACCAAACAAAACATCCAAAAGAAAATGGAAAAATGGAAAATAAAATAACAAGACAAACACTCAAACAGACCATCAGACCCACAGATAGGTGGATAGGTGTAAGTCCTGACAGTTCTCGTGGGACACCTTCCAGCACCTTGTTAGGCGGGAGGGCGAGAGGCCACACACAGCCGCCGTGCTCCCCACCTCTCCCCCCACCTGTTTTGGGGAGGGAGCCTCGGCGTGTGGCCCTGGGAGAGCCAGCAGGCCAGGCCGCGGACGCGCTAACAATAGCTCTCCCCTCTCTCCCCCAGGGATTCATGAATATGGAGGAGACAGTGAGAGCAGCCGGTGTCATATGAAGAACACACACACACACACACACACACACACACACACACACACACACACACACACACACCTCCATACACAGAAACCCACATAGACACAAACACACACAGACGACCGTAAAGATGCAGCCATAAGGACATACATAATCACAAACAGCCGTACAAACACAACACAACACACACACACACAGGCACACACACACCTTCACACACACAAACCTTCACACTCACACAGATACATCACACACACATGCATACACACACTGCCCCAAACATATACATTCACCTCTCCCATGCCACAGTGCTCTCAGTCACTGATGTGCACGCAGCATGCTCATTAAACCAGTGTGTGGGGTAGACCCAACTCCCTGGTGCCTACATCTATGGGTTATTGATTCGGCTGCTGTAGTGAGCCTTTCCCTATAATGCCTGACTCCATGCCCAGAGGCAGATTCCAGCCCAGTATATAACATACCAGTGAGATTTCACATGCCTACAGTATATTGTTATAACTTGCCAGTTGCGGCACACTGAACTGTTATCAATCAATCATTAGTCATTAATTGATTGATCACACTTCAATTCTGAGAGATTTCAAACATAAATCTACGCGCACACACACACACGCACGCATGCACACGCACACACACACACACACACACACACACACACACACACACACAGTGTCTGTATTCCTGAGAACATAAATGTTATAGGCAAATCCACATAAGTTATGACATGCTCAAAGAATCTTTAAGTGCAGACGCATGCAGTGACAAACAATGTACAACACATGCTGCCAGCACATGCGATGTGATAAAATACCCTTATAACGTTGAGCCATGACCATGAATTCGCTTATGGCCATACACACCTACCTTTAAAAAACTCACATATGCGAATGCACGTTCACACACAGGCACACACAGAGGCTTCCAGGCAAGCAAACATTCATATACGTAGTCTTACAGTAATAAACACTCTCCCTCTCTCTCTCTCATACACACACACACACACACACAAACACACACACACACACACACGCACTTTGGGCTCTGGGCTGTATATTGCACACTGGCGCATGGCGCATTGTCTAAAAATCGCTATTGTACACCTGGTCAGAGGTCTATGGCGAGTTGTTTATATGTTATTTTAAGAGTGCATTGTCAACAGTCATATTGGCGGGTGCACCTATCATCCATGAACGCAGACCAGCGCACGTCCAAGCAAAACATTACAAATTGCACGATTACAATAAGAAACATAATTAAAATAAAGATATTACAAAATACTGTACATCTCATAATGAGTAGTTCACCATCATTTGCAAATTAGTAATGACAGTTAAAAGTGATTAGGGGAGAGGCGAGAGACACATATGGAGCACAGCTGAAGACGCACTGTCACGGAGAAGAAACTCCTCTGCAGGATAAATGCTGTTTTATTCAGTCTTTTGAGCAATATTAGGGTAAGCGTTGCTTTTTCCAGCCTATGTTTTCGATGGTAACCCATTGTCAGTCAATAGTGAAAGTAACTGCATATAACTTTATTGTCATTGACTGACACCATGGTAAAGTTAGTTTTACTTTGCCAATGAGTTCAAATAATAGAGGAGTGCAAATGCGTGAAGGTTATGCTAGGTTTTAGTAAAGCATGGTTTAGTGGAATTCCATACGGTCTCGCAAGCAGCCTCCTTTAAATGCGTCGTTGAATGTCCAAATACCGATGCATTTATTTGATATCGCGCTTTGCGCCGTTAAATGGGATGACAGATGTCATTCTCATTGGTTTAAATTATGTTAAGCCCCAAACACACCCATGACTGATTAAAAAACCTAGGAACACCTTGTTGCGCCATGCTCTTGACGATTGATAACGAAAACCCTCCCAATGTGGACTGGACACATCCTACTAAATTTGAATAAGCTTTTGACGAGTGACGATGCGCTTTTTACTGTCATGATAGGGCCCTCTATCTTCCACTCCAGTGCAATTGACTTTGCGCAAGTCGCTTTGTGGGCGGATCTTGGGCGCTGTTGCTATTTTACCGGCGGGATAATGACTGTTGCGTCCGACGCAAATCTAAAATGGGGTGGTCTGTAGTAGCTACATTACTCATGGGTGTGGTTTGGGCGTAACGTGCAATAATCAGAGCGTCATCTCACATTCCCTTTAACAACAGGCACGCTTGTTCCATAGCGGATTGCTATTATGATGGCGGTTCACAGCTTGCTAGTTGGGAACAGTTTGCTATTGATTTTTCCTCTTGACAAAATGTAATACAGAAATGTCCCTTTCCGATGTTTTGGGATCACTCTCACTGAATCACGAGGTTATGAATGCATGGTGATATTTTTGCAATCTAACATTGTCTCACTATAGACAATGCAGATCTTCAGTCGGATAAGCTCTCCTCTCCCGTGCTGCATCGGCTAGCAGTTCAACATCACGTCTCATTAAGTCCTCTAATATTTCCTAATTTATGTCATCAACACATCTGTGATTCGTGGAAATGTGTACGCTAGATTTATACCTATTTTTTCACATCGGACACCATACTGATTTCCCTCGTGTAGCAATATTTGTCCTTGTAATTATGTATGGTTTGGAGAAATGGGAACTGCGTCGTATAGATTAGAGGAGCAAAGTGCATTGCGCAACACAGGCGCCCAAGCATGCGCTCCTGCAGGTGTAAGCTACGGCTGTACCTTACCATCAGGCAACTCAACAACGAGAAACAGTTTCCAAGTTGACCTAACTTTCCAACTCTGCACAGTATCCCATTAACTGCATGGCAGTAGGCTATTTACAATATTTTATGTAAAGTAGAGTTTGTAAACACGTTATCATCAACTTAATGCACGCACAACTTTTGTTTGAGCAGGAGAGAGAATAACAATGAATGGACGCAGCAACTACAGAAATTGTAGCCAAGGCTACTTGCTGCTTTCTTTTACTATCTATGGTTGCTGGTTAACAGCACAATAAGCTGATTTACGCTAATTCACAAACTCAAGACTTCAAGGCCATCATGGATATAAAACATTTTTTGAAAACAACGAAAGGATGGAGGGAACATAGCTCGGAGTTATTTCAGATGGGCTACAACAAGGTATGCAAAATTGTGGCACCTGTCAAAATCTTAGCGCAGCTGGAATAATGCTTATAGGCTGGTGTTAAAGCGCACACGGTGTTTAAAGCCATACGTAAATTGGAACAAAACTAAAGGTAAGTTTAGCCTTTATAGGGCTGTATAAAGTTGTCCAAATTATAGGACGTAATTAGGCGTTGTTGTTGTAAAGATATTGCATGTACTGTAGATGTACTATATAGGCTACTAAATCTTTAGTTGACCAATGCACGAACAAAACCGGGAAACGGACAAATATTATCAAGGCTTTGAATGTTTCCATCTGTGCCTGGTGTCTGTAGATCTGTGTGCATAGCATTCATTCCTGCCTGTGGCCATGCATGCGCCCTTAAAATAGCATCTGAATTTGCGCCACTGACTTTAGACCAGAAGGTTCCTGGTCTGTGGCGGAATTGTTTTCTGAAACTGCAAAATATCAACAGGGACCGTTTGCGCCGGAACACGCCCCCTCTTTTCGCTGAAACGCCCACGTGGGCGCACATGTACCTATGGAGGGAAAATTCCAATATGCACTGACTGCAAAATAGGAAAGACAAAAGCGCGAGTATACAAAGTCAATTGCGCTGGAGTGCAAGATAGAGCCCATAGTGTGTTACTCATTTAATAAAAACAATGAGCACCACTGCTTCAACTCTCTCTCTTTCTCTCCCTCTCTCTCTCTTTCTCTCCCTCTCTCTCTCTCTTTCTCTCATCTCCCTCTTTCTTTCTTTCTTTCTCTTCTCAGGTAGAAAGAGTGCATCTGGTCTTGCACAACTGGAGCCCAGAACAGTTGTGCCCTGGGGCTGCACAGGCGTGCGATACTGCAGGAGAGGAGGAGAGACCCTGTATGGTTGACTGATGAGACCTGTCTTTCTGCTCAGTATGGTGCCATATGTTGTCTGGAAAGCTGCCACCAATGTCAGACAGCGTCGGGGGGAGAGAGGCTGTTACATGACTGCTGCAGTAGAACACAGTGTGACAGCACTGGGACATAAAGGGAACTCAGTTTATTGCAGAAATGGTGGGATCCCCTTTGATTGTGGCTGTTGTCATGAACGGATTATGAACTTTCGGGCCCCTGGCCCCAGATGTTTTAGGGGCCCCCCACTAATTGTCGCATATGTGGGAGGGGGGGGGGGGGGGTGGGTTGGGGAAATCAGGAAATCACATTAAACAAATTTTTTAATTTGTTTGATGTGATTTCCTGTATTCTGGTGCATTTTGGGGATGGCCAATACTTTAATTCAATCAGATTCATAGCCTATCCTGATGTGTTGATATTGAGGCAATGATTCCATGCAAAGGCTTGGGCTTCAGGGCCCTCGGTAGGCCTGTGCAGTAATCCATCCCTGTCTGTTGTCACTAAATTGTGGTGGTTATAATTAATGGGGTGGCTCACACTAGATTGCTGTGGTTCTCACTAGACTGTGAAGGTTGTTTGTAGATTGTTGGTAGGTGCTTCTTACCAGATTATTCAGGTTCTTGATACCATGGAATCAGATAGCATGCACAACACATATACTATATGGACAAAAGTATTGAGACACATAATCACTGGATTCATGGGGTCCCATAGAGGTTGAATAAGAGGGTCCCCAAGATCGACTCCTGGGGAACACCATAGGTCAAGGATGAAGGCTGTACTAAGGTCCAATAACACTAGGACTGATGTTTTCTGCCTGCATCTGTATTGAGGTGCAAGCTATGTCATTAAAAAGAGCCGTTTCAGTGCTGTGATTTGCCCGAAACCTGACTGAATGTAATCAAAATACCCATTTGATGTTAGGAAGGTGGTTAGTTAATTAAAGACTATTTTTTCAATAATTTTGCCAGTAAAAGGTAGATTGGATATGGGCCTGCAATTGTTTAGCATGGTGGCATCCAAGTTATTCTTCTTGAGAAAGGGCTTTACAACATCTGTTTTTAGTGACAGAAATGTGCCAGATAGTAATGATACATTTACAATGTAAAGCACGTCTGCTGCTATGAGGTGAACAACAGATTTAAGAAAACTGGTAGGTAGAGTGTCTAAGCCACATGTGGAAGAGTTGAGGTTCTGTACAGTTTTTACAAGAGTTTCATAGTCTATCAAACTAAACTGTCATCAGTTTTTAGAAGAGTTTCATAGTCTATCAAACTAAACTGTCATCAGTTTTTAGAAGAGTTTCATAGTCTATCAACAAACTAACTGTCATCAAGTTGATACATTTTGCCTTTGAAAAAAGATGCAAACTCATTATATTTATTAGTTGAGAGAAGTTCAGGTGCTAATTGTGATGGGGGAGTTTGTTAACTTCTCCATAGTTGAAAATAGCACACGAGAGTTATTTGTACTACTGATGCTATTTGAGAAGAAAGACTGCCTTGCTTTGCATATTTTAGAATTATACGTGCGGAATGCGGAGCATGTCTATGGATTTCATAGTGGATTTGAAGGTTGTAGTTTGTATTGTATACTGACTTGAATTTTAAGTAAGAGATTTTAAGCAAAGGAAACACGCGGTTCCGTTTAAAAAGAAGCTCACTAGTTCAGCTTGTTGTACAACTTTTGTTGGCCCTATAACAGCGATAGCATGGACAGTTAGCTTGTTTACAGTTGATTCCATTGTTGCGAAGCCTGCCTTCAGGCTCAACCGTCGTCCTACTATCGTTGTTATAGTTACCATTCATAAGCATTGATATGAAACGGCGATTAAACTTTTTTTACCAGATCTACTTCATAGGTGTCCCGTTATTCAGAATTAAAAGCCACCCCGCCAGCCAATCAGAAAAGAGTATTTCTTCTCTCCGGGTGATAATGGAGCAATATCATCCATAATATTTGGCATTTTTGAATTAAAATGATCCAGTAGATAGTCTACTGACTCTAACAGTTTACGAGATGTCTACATTGTTGTCTAAATGTCTAGAATGTTAAAGTTTTAGCTGGATTACAGTGGTTCTCATTAGATTGTGTTTGTCCCTTATTAGACCACAGTTCAGCTCTGATCTGCTCTGAAATGAGACAAAAGTCACACATACACGCACACACACACACACACACACACACACACGTGGTGCGGAGCGACGTCCCTGACCCCCTTCTGTGTGTGTCGCTCTGAGGGCTATTTTCATCCCGGAGTGGAGCGTCTGCCAACCCGCGTGCCCGCATGGTAGCTGGCACCCGCCACTTAGAGGGGCACTTATAGGGCACTAACACCATAGTCAAGAGTCAGACAGCAGTACACAAAGCCTCAGCCCACACTCACAGTAAAAACAAAAAGCCCAGGCCCTTGGTTTCACTCAGCAGCACTTTCCTGACTGTTCAATGGCCGTCTGTTATTCATCGTGTTTCGTGTCAGGAGCTGAACTAAACAAAACTAAACCTAGACCTGTAAAGCGCTCTCTTCACATGCTCACACAGCAGACCGCAGTACACCTACAAACTTTCCCACACAAACACACACACATACACACACATAACCGCACTTGTGTTTACACACATGCGGCGTGTGTCGTTTTTTATGTCCGTGGCTCTGGGCATGGCTCATCTCCTCGGCCTCGCTCTTCGCTCGACGCTGGCATCCCGAGAGCTCGCCGTACCTCAGCTCTCACTCACGGTAAAGGGAAACATTTACACTGCGTCATTAGCGCCGCCACGGCTACGGCACGGAGAGAGGAATCCTGGAATACTTTCCAGAGGCTCCGCACCTAAATAACCCCATGCCGCCGCTGGGCACAAAACCTGGCGGAGGGGCTCTGTCAGGAGGAAAGCCTGTCGAGCGCCGGCAGAGTTTGTGTCTTTTTGCTCTTTAATGAGGGGCAGTCCTGGGCGTTTTTTATGGGCAGCTGTGTCAAACTGCAGACGGCTGAGGGGGGTGGAGGGGTGTGATCATGTCACTGGTACTAACGATGAGGAAAAAGTCTTCTCTAACCTGATTGAAGTCAGATGGGATTAAGCTATGAGAACCGCATCCAATCTAATATGCGAGGCTTATTTTTCCCATAGGTAACGTGAACTACATGAACTTAATTCTCACTTCTTCCTATTCTAAGTGAGGCTAATCTGACACATGGACATGCCCTCAGAATCAGACTGCCATACACACCAACCCAAATCACAGGCTTCACATTCATTGACTAAACAAGACCATGATGCGAACACCTATCAATAGAAATCTTGCTTCCTTAGGCCACAACACTGACTGAATCAAATTTAATTTTTGAAGCCATTTTCACAGTGAGTGCACTTCATCTCTTAACAAATTCAAAAGAAGCACAACCACACACATAAGAAAACGCCAGCACTCCGATAGAAAGTGGAGCTCACTGACAATCGCTGCTTACCGCTGCCTACTATGCAGACAGCTTCTCCAGACGACATCAACAGACAGGCAGGGCAGCACAGCTCAGACCACTGTTTAGCTTAGCTTAGCATAGATTAGCCTAGCCTAGCTTCCCCCCGATGAAAGAGCCTGCTGTAGCATCTGCAGTCTGTCTCACCTTGGCAGCATACAGGAGATAGAGTAGGAGTTTGTGTGGGGGGGAGACAGAAAGCAGAGCATGGGATGGGAGCAGGAGCGGAAGCAGAGGTAGGTGTGTGGGACCTGTGGGTGGGTGGGGGGGTGCGGTACTCACTCTTGCACAGCCCGCGCTATAGAAAGTGCCGTGGATCCGGTCTCGTTAACACTGTCCAAGGTCACGTTTGGCAGGTCGTCGTCATCGCTGTCACTCTTGATATGTCTTGGCGACAGGCCGTTGGGGTCTGTGTGTGCTATGGAGAGAAAGAACAAAAGTGTGAGAGAGAGAGAGAGATGGTTAGTCAGCTGATGGGCTGTAAAAAGTTTTTGCTACTTGGACTGGATCTATCTGTTTCTATGAGTTAAGGGTGAATTTATTTCACCAAAAAACCAATGAATTTTGAATAAAATTTATTTCACTATAAAAAAGTATGGCGATAGATTCATGAGAAATTCCACAGAGATTTTACAAAATTGGAGGACCAGGAATCAGACAATTTCCATATTTCCTAGCAAACCATCAAACCATCCCCTAGCAAAAACAGTATTTCCATCATATTAGACTTTACCAGTGCTGTGTATCCATTCATAGAATGACCATTTCCGGTTAACCACACTAATGCCACATGAGTGTTATCAAAACAGAGCACTCAGTCCTTGGGGAGAAACACTGTGCAAAAGTGCTGCTGTTTCATAATCTGAAGTGCCACATATGCCACAAAGTTGAGCGTTTCTATGTTCCCCGGGTCCTATGTTCCCTGCTTTGTATGGGACCGGGGAACATAGGACCCTTTTTTAAAACCCTAACCATAACCCTAACCCTAATCCTAACCCCGAGCGGGGAACATAGGACCCGGGGAACATAGGACCTGGGGAACATAGGGATGACCCCCATATAAGGATATTACTTTTTTTATTAACGCAGAAATGTAAGATTCCCACAGATGTCAATACACAGTACACCAGCTGCTCCCAGTGCTTGGGGTGTTGAGTGGTTTGTGTTTGGTCA
This sequence comes from Alosa sapidissima, assembly GCF_018492685.1. NCBI lineage: Eukaryota > Metazoa > Chordata > Actinopteri > Clupeiformes > Clupeidae > Alosa > Alosa sapidissima. The sequence continues at coordinate 29,153,567 of NC_055958.1, read as the reverse complement.
CACTGGTCAAGATGACAATCACCCTGGGTAAAATGGACCACCAACACACACACATTCCCAGAACCAGTCACAAATTACACAGCAGTTCCAGGCCAAATAGGATCTGCTTATTTTAAAACGTTCTCCTATTTGCTTAAGGTGAGTGCACAGTACATAGGCAATACTCTGCACCATCTGCGAGAACACAAAAGATTGGCGTAACATTCTATTAGGGGGTCAGAGCGGACGTGAGGGTGCCCTCCGACACAACACAGGCACCGACTGCACATCGATAGAAAAACAACTATGCCTCAGTTTGGTGTGTATGTCCAAGGCCTTAGAGTGTACTGTCTGAGCATAGTGGGAGAGTTGGTGAGACTGTATTTATGTGTGTGTGTGTGTGTGTGTGTGTGTGTGTGTGTGTGTGTGTGTGTGTGTGTGTGTGTGTGTGTGTGTATGTGTGTGTGTGTGTGTCTGTCTGTGTGTGTGTGTGTGGGGGGGGGGGTTATCTGTGCTACACACATGGCCTGAGCTGTATGCATGCGGACTGTAAATGCAGTTGGCCTGGTGTATGCTTGGCCAAGGTGGACTGTGTGTGAGTGGTTTGTCTGGGGGAGGGGACTTTGTGTAGGCTGGGTTGAACACAGGCTTGAGAGTTTGGCTGTGGGTGGATGGTGTGTGTGTGTGTGTGTGTGTGTGTGTGTGTGTGTGTGTGTGTGTGTGTGTGTGTGTGTGTGTGTGTGTGTGTGTGTGTGTGTGTGTGTGTGTGTGTGTGTCTGTCTGTGTGTGCCTGAGTATGTTTGTGTTAGTACCTGTGTGTGAATGTGTCCATGTCTAAGCATGCAGTGTGTACATAATGAATAATGCATGTGAGCCTATTTACAAAACCATGTACTGTATGTGAATTTATCTCTTTCTGTAATTTCACATGTATCCATCTGTGTGTGTGTGTGTGTGTGTGTGTGTGTGTGTGTGTGTGTGTGTGTGTGTGTGTGTGTGTGTGTGTGTGTGTGTGTGTGTGTGTGTGTGTGTTTGAGGGTGACTGAGGTTTGATATGGTCACATTGTT
>NC_055958.1:29142520-29145020 GCF_018492685.1 Alosa sapidissima | reverse complement strand
GCATGGTAGAGACAGGGTGTGAGAGAAAAGGGGGGGGGGGGGCAGAGAAAGAGGAGGGAGGGAGAGAGAGAGAGAGAGAGGAACAGGAGAGTGAGGGCAGAGTGAGAGAGAGAGAGAGAGAGAAAGAGGAACAGGAGGGTGAGGCAGAGTGAGAGAGAGAGAGAGAGAGAGAGAGAGAGAGAGAGAGAGAGAGAGGGATAGGAGGGTGATGAGGGAGGGCGATGACTGAAAGGCTGCTCTGGCTGAGACACAGTGAGGGCATCAGAGGGAGATGAGAGCTGCTGGACAGGCCACTAATCATGACAGAGCAGCCCATTATGTGAGCACATGGTGGGGCTGGGGGGACTGAATGGGCAGGGAGTTGCTCAGACTCTGGTGCAGCAGATGCGGGAAACGTCAAGAATCCAGATTTTTTTTTTGCTCCTTTCTTTTTGCTTCTTCTTCCAGCAGATTCAGCGTTCGCTGTGTTTACTGCCTCACATTTCTTTGTGAGCCGGTAATGCGGTTTGAATGGGCCAGTGCAGCAAATTACTTGTTTTTTTTTCTTCCCTTGCTCTCCTTGTTTTCTCTTTTTTTCCCTTTTTTTTTGGAGGGACTATTTTAATCCAGACTTGTGTAGTCATTTTCGAGCCTACAGGAACTGTTACTGCCCCGTGATTCAGCAGACGAGGCGCACATAACAAATCAGCACCGCGGCTAGCCCTGCTCCGTTCCGAACAAAACAAGTCTGCTGCCGACAGCAAGGCCATGTGACCTCGTGACCCTGGGCGAGGTCCACATTGGGGTCAAAGGGCGCTGTCACAGTTCAGGACTCTCCAACCTCAGGGGTCAACCTTACAATGCCATACTGATGACTTGGAATAAAAACCCTGACTAACGCTGATTTGTCTGCCAAACAAACCGCCTGAATAGACTGAGAAGAAGAGGACTCCACAATGAGACACACTGCACTTCATTTAAAATATTGACAAAGGGACTAATGACGATCCATTCATGACCTGTTTAGTTCAGTCTTTCAGTTAGACAGGGTGGATCTACATCAGATAGAATATTTCACTCTTACTACCTCTAGTGCAAAGTCACTTCCTGCAGTCCAAAATACTAAATTATGCTGGTAATCACGACTAATGTTGTACTAACTAATGTGCAGAGCTGTCGATTAGTGGGTGTCTAATAGGTGTAACGGAAGGGAGAGGTGGCTGTAACAATTTTATGTTTTTCCAAATTATTATGCCATTTTAATACACAATTCTAAACCAGAACCACCAAGCTTTGTTGAGCGTATCTGTTTCCCCCCTACGAATAACAGCAAACAATTGGTATGTTTGCTACGTGTAGGCCTGTTTGTTTTGAAGGAGATGTGAGTTTCCTCTCTAACAGATAGGGAAGACAATGGCCACGTTCTCCAGCGGCGGCTGTGGTGGCGGCTATGTGCGTGTGTGAGCACAAAAAGCTGTGCTGTTCAGGAGAGCCGGGGCTGGATGGATCTCCCAGGGTGGCTGGCTTCGCAGGGCGTTTATCCGCAGGCTTTGTCTAACACCGAACAGAATCCCTGCTTCTCCGAGCAAATCACCCCTCAGAAGCACCACGGAAGAGAGAGACCTCAAGTGCTTCATGCAGGAGAGCAAGGCAGGGACGAGGAACGAGGAAGAGACAGAGGGAGAGAGATAGAGAGAGAGGGAGAGAGAGAGAGAGAGGGATACAGGAAAGAGAAGGGAGAGAAGGAGAGAGACACAACACATTCACTCTCCATCCTTTCCATTCCCTGTGATGTATCCTTTAGGGTAAGATTAAGAAGCTCTGCTGCATGTGTGTTTTGTGTTGTTTGTGTTGTGTATATAGGACAGTAGTGCTGTGTGTCGCCTGGAGGCAGACTCGCCGCAGGCTTTCTGTCCCCCTGAGGAGCATCTCCTTCCAACAGAAATCTGTTCATTCCTCCCTGTGTCGCCTACCCCCCACCCCCCACCCCCCTTTCCTGCTTAAGCTCACTAAGGCTCACTGAGCTTAGCATTCTTATTTTTTTCTATTTCCTCTGGTGTTCCCACACACACATTGCTGCACTCACTAGGGTGAAGAACCTCAACCAACAAAACAACAAACTAATTTTATGCTGTTCGGGGAAAAAAGCGAGGTGCGTAAAAAAATGTACATGACAGAACACATGATAGAAACAGGCCTGATAGTTTTAGATACTCCAAAGAACTAAGGCCTTCAATGTGCACAGTAATGGAGGGCAGGAAAGCTTCATCCACAGCTAATTGTTCTCATGCAAAAAACAAAACAAAAAAAAAAAAAAATTTCAAAAAATTGAGAGAGATGCTCAGGGCGTTACAGGGACCAAACAGCACACCCCAGTAACTGCATTTGCATATGAAGTGGCCCTCTTAGTTTTAATGTCATTTCAGTGGAAAAAACACTCACACGTATACACACACACACACACACACACACACACACACACACACACACACACACACACAGAGCAAATGTTTCCTAACCT
>NC_055958.1:29139599-29142320 GCF_018492685.1 Alosa sapidissima | reverse complement strand
GCATGTCTGTGTGTACATGTGTGTGTGTCGTTGACTGGGTGGGTGAGAGAGAGAGAGAGAGAGAGTGTGTGTGTGTGGGGGGGGGGGGGGGGGGGGGGCGGTCAGATTGTCTGAAAAACAACTGCTCTCTTACCCCTTGTTCAGATTCCAGAGGTTCTGCTTTGACTCTGACTGCAGGCATTCCATCCAGCATTAACATCCTGTTATTGGTGGCGTCTGTGGGGGGGAAGAGAGGGAGAGAGAGAGAAAGAGAGAGAGAGAGAGAGAGAGAAAGAAAGAGAGAGAGAGAGAGAGAGAGAGTGAGACATGGGGGGGGGGGAGAAGGAGAAGGTGTACGGCACACTCTGCTGACTTAGTCATGACTAAGCGGCTCTCGTGTGACTCCTGCTCACCCCTGGCATACTGCGGCCGACCCCCAAACATGGGAAATAACAATGACGGACGCAACAATGGAGCGGCCGGCGATGATGTCATGGTGGCATTTGAGCTCTCCGAGCAGTCCAGGTTTATGGGCTCGGTGTAAACATGTACATCTAGCCTGTAATTACACACCGCTGTGGTGCTACGGGAACTGGCTGTTGAGATTAGCGAGGGCAATCCACATCACAGTGACGGCTAAGCACACCGGTACTGATTCATATCTGGTTACAGGAAATTACTTACAAAATCATAAACATGTTCACATATCTTAATGGATGACAGAAACATGGTGTTGCACATACAAACTATACAGACACGCATATACACACACACACACACACACACACACGCACACACACACACACACACAAACTACATGCACATGTGTAAACCTGACTGTATAGGATCTGAGACAGATACAATCCAAAGATAACAGAGATGCACTGTATCAGCATTTTCTATCAACACTTACCAAGATTTTAAAAAAAATATTCAATAAGTCAAAAGGAACATGGAACAGGCGCTGTGAGGAGAAAGCTTGCGTAATCCACCCCCAACCATTTCCTTCAGTTCACAGATAAGACAGCATGTACACTATTACCCAGGTGACCCCTGCACATAGCTAGAGGGCCAGAGAGAGCCAGAAACTGGCCAACCAGACATCCCTCTTCCCCATCCCCTCTTTCACCACCCCTCCCCAGCCTGGGTTCCACTGCCTGCCTGCCCCCACAGCAACTCTCCCTTCTTCCCAACCCCAACTTCCTCTTGTTATCGTTTGGAGGGGAGGGTGGGGAGGGGGGGGGGGGGTAGAAAGGAAAGAAGGAGAGCTAGAAAGAGAATGAAGAGAGAGAAAGAGAGAGGGAGAGGAGGAAGCCCATGACAGTTCTGTAGCCAGGGTATCCACAGGAGGAGAGAGATGCTTTCTCTTTCAGCTCTCCCTGCTCTTCTTCTCGATTGAAAACTTCCCTGAGGCGGCTTTAGCGCCCGAACAAAAGGATGGGGGTCCAGTGTGGCTTCCCTTTCTCTGGAGTCCACACACACTACACACACTACAAAACACAATGCACACACACACACACACACACACACACACACACACACACACACACACACTACACACTCATGCACAAACTCAATGCACACACACACACACACAGACACACACACACACACACTAGACACACTACACACTCATGCAAAAGCTCATACACACACACACACACACAATACAGACACTTCCATGAAGGATCATAAAGATAACGAATGCCTCAGTGGAGAGACACAGAAAGATAGAGGGGGGAGAGAGAGAGAAAGAGGGAAAGAGGGAGAGAGAGAAAGAGAGAGAGAGAGAGAGAGAGAGAGAGAGAGAGAGAGGTAGATTTAATGAACTGCTGGAATCTGATTATGGGCTAATACAGGCCTCTGAGAGCGATGACGCGGCGGAGATGAAACGGTTTTCTGCGCTCGCCGCTGCGCTGAGCAGAACCGCCGTGAAAGCGGCTCAGCGCCCCCCCCCCCCCGCACGCTCCCCCCTCATTAATCAGGTTTACAACACTCCCCCCAGCACCCACATTTCACCACACAAGGAAGACCTGCGGGCCACATTTGACCAGGATATGCAGACCCATAACATAATACTTAATAAGGTTATTGTAAAGGAACACTGGGGAAAACACACATGCACACACACACACACACACACACACACACACACACACACACACACATGCACATACCCTTACATACACATACATATATTATACACACCACACACACACACACGCACACACACATATCCTTTACACACTCTTCACAAACCCTACACACACAAGTACAAATGACTAGCGGTCTCCAATGAGACGATGGGTGGTGTGTGTGTGTGTGTGTGTCCTTGTAACGTGTAGTGAAAGCAGATTTGACGTGTCAGATGTGCTTCCAGTGACATGGAAGTGTGTGAAATGGGCTCTGTCACACATTCCTCACCCGGCCTCAGCAAACAAAGAGTTTGTTTCAGGGAAATAACAGGGCTGGGGGGGTGCTGGGGGGTGGGTAAGCGTGGGGTTGGATTTGAGGGGTAGGCGTGGGGGGTTGGGGGGTGTTGGGCAGCTGTACCATTTCTGTCAAGGGGGGTGCGGGTGAGGGGGTTGCGGGTGTGGGGGGTTTGGAAAGCGCCAACTGCAACAATGTAGGGTCTCAGCGGAGCCCCCGTGGATGTCCTGAGGTAAACCGGCGCTCTCTATTATTTTAGCAGCGGCGCGCGGTGGAATGCAAGCAAAGCAGATATGCTCTAAACATCTCCAT
>NC_055958.1:29124599-29132099 GCF_018492685.1 Alosa sapidissima | reverse complement strand
AAGAAGAAGGAGGCACAAAAACAAAGCGAACTGAAAGCCCTCTAAGCCTTATCGCTCACAGGCTTTCACAACCAGTTGGGAAGAGGCCGCGTGAAAGAGGCCCAATAAGAGTCCTGACAGCTGGGGACTGCCCTGAACACAGAGCCTCTCTCTCTTACTTACTACACACACACACACACACACACACACACACACTCAGACACACACACACACACACACACACACTCAGACACACATACACACGCACACACACACACACACAGCATCCCCAGAAGTAGCATTCCCTCAGCACCCCTCTACACACATACAGTACAGTACAGTACACACAGCATGTCACCTAATATTCAACCCCTCCCTACATGCACACACACACACACACACACACACACAAAACACCTAATAGGAACTAGGAGTCCATTAATAGAAGGATCAGTCTAAGTAAACATTCACCCGGTTGTTCCTAGGGGAAAAAAGGTGACAGGGAACGCTGGCTCACGGAAGTTGTGATATTCCGACGGATTGCCCTTGAGTTCCAGCTATTTCTGCGCCAGGGGGATCCTGTGTCAGTAATCCTGCAGGGATGAGGTCGCCGGATACAGCTCAAGTCCTCCTCTGCTGCCCCCCTTTCACAGACACACACACATACACACACAGACACATACACACACGCGCACACACACACACCCATCATGCCCTAAACAGCTTAGATCAACCCAAGGCACTCAACCCAAGGAACTCAGTCAAAGTGGCAAAAGGTGCTGAATCCTCCAAATTGGAGAGCAAGAAATATAGAGGAACATGTAAACTTTTAACAAAATAATTCAGTTAAAGTATTATGACTTATGAACAATTAATCAGCAAGACTGACTTACTGTGAGACTGACAAGCATATGTCAAATATCAACATGGTTAAACATAAACCATTGTTTAATAGAAAATATATTTAAATTAAAAATACAGTGTGTGAGTGTGTGAAGTAACAGGTTCTGTAACATCATTTGAACATCACCTGAAGGTCCTGTAACATCATCTGATGTTTTCTTTATATTTCCATTGGCTTTCAGTGAGATGCTGAACAAGTCGGAGTGGAGGAGCCTCAGAGCCAAACAGCCCAGCTGGAGGTCCAGTGGATTAGTTAAGTCACTTTATTTATTTATATAGCGCATTTAGCACATTGGGGTGGGCAGCCGTGGCCTACTGGTTAGCGCTTCGGACTTGTAACCGGAGGGTTGCTGGTTCGAACCCCGACCAGTAGGCACGGCTGAAGTGCCCTTGAGCAAGGCACCTAACCCCTCACTGCTCCCCGAGTGCGGTTGTTGTTGCAGGCAGCTCACTGCGCTGGGATTAGTGTGTGTTTCACCTCACTGTGTGCTGAGTGTGTTTCACTAATTCACTTATTGGGATAAATGCAGACCAAATTTCCCTCACGGGATCAAAAGAGTATATATACTTATACTTTAAAACAACAACAGTTGACCCAAAGTGCTTCACAGGTAAGGCTAACTTACATAAAACAGAAGAGGGGGGATTGACAAATAAAATAAAATAAAATTAGGCAACTCACACACTTAGAGCTGACACTTACAACGTGGGCAGCTAGCTATGTCAACAAGTGCTTCGGAGAAACGTGAAACACAATGAACGCATGAAGATGTTGTGGTGCACCAGTCAAGGTTACGACCCTGGTGTGCATGTGTGTGTGTGTGTGAGTGTGTGCATGTGTATGTGAGTATGTGTGCGTGTGCACTGCACACATGTGTGTGTGTGTGTGTGTGTGTGTGTGTCTGTATGTGTGACTGAGAGGAGGGGCCGCCTCAGGTTTGCAAAAAAGCAAGCAAGTCTTTTAAAAAGGAGAAGCACGTCTGTGAGCTCACACGCGGGATGCCCCGCACAAACAGTCAGAGTGAAACTGCGCCAGGGACTTGTGCTTTTTGCGGTTTGGCCTTCTCTCTCTCTCCTCTCTGACCGAGGCGTCTGGCTTCCTGCGACTCAGTTCCTCTGCTAAATCTGCGACCGACAGAGCATGTGTGTGTGGGGGGGGGGGGGGATGGCAGTGACCTCTGATTGCACTCCACCCTCATGCTTCCCTGCCTGCTTGTCTGCCTGGCTGCCTACTCGCGTTTGAACTCCAGCAGCCCCAGCGGCATCGGTGTTTTCCGTGAGAGGCTTGGTCACTGAGGCCTCCCGTCTGAAGCGCGACAGGGATAGTGACGCTCTGAGGAGGGACGGGCTGCGGTCGTGTGGGTGTGTTTACGTCTGAGGTTGAACGCACATTGATTCTGCACTCACCTCCACCCCACCTACACGGCAACATCAGCCACTGTGCATAACATCGAGACACACTTTCCTATTCATGCAGTCTCTAACAGACCTGCTCACTTACTCACTCACTCACTCACTCACAGACACTCATACACATTCACTTTCTAGGCCTAATTCACTCATTCACTTATACACTCACTCACTCACTAACTCACTCACTCACAGACACTCATACACATTCACTTTCTAGGCCTAATTCACTCATTCACTTATACATTCACTCACTCACTCACTCACTCACTCACTGTTACACTGGCACACTCTCCCTCCCTGGCTCCCTCCTTCCCTCACTTCACCTGCTTGCTCTCTAGATCACATCCCTCCACTCTCTCTGGCCCTTCTCCATTCTCTCCATATCGTTTCTCTCGGCTGCAAGACCTATGCACTCACGCGGTCGCTCGGCTGCAAGACCTATGCACTCACGGCGGTCGCTCGGCTGCAAGACCTATGCACTCACGCGGCTCGCTCGGCTGCAAGACCTATGCACTCACGCGGTCGCTCCCTCGTTTACATGCAGGACCACTCAGACGATCTCTCACCCGCCCACTCGTGAGTTTACTCTCTCTCTCTTCCTCCTCTCTCCTTTTCCTTTCCCTCTCTCTCTCTCTCTCTTTCCCTCCCTATCTCTCTCTCTCTCTCTCTCTCTCTTTCTCTCCCTATCTCTCTCTCTTTCCCTCTCTCTCTCTCTCTCTTTCTCTCCCTATCTCTCTCTCTCTTTCCCTCTCTCTCTCTCTCTCTCTTTCTCTCTATTTCTCTCTCTCTCTTTCTCCTCTCTCTATCTCTCTCTCTTTCTCTCCCTATCTCTCTCTCTCTCTCTTTCTCTCTCTATCTCTCGCACACATTTCTATAGCTAGTATTGCTAGCATCCTCTCCTTCACACCCACAGACATGTTTCACCCACACACACACACACTCACACACACACACACACACACACACACACACACACATCCTCTTCCTCTGCCTCCCATTCTCTGTCTCACTCTCTTTTCCTTTCTATTATCCTCTCTCTGTCATTCTATCAGTCTTTTCTCTCCTCCAAATAAAAATACACAAACATTCACACAAACATAACCGCTGACATTCTTTACCTAACTCACACACACACACACACACACACACACACGCACGCACGCACGCACGCACGCCACGCAACGCACACACACACACACACACAAGCTGACTAACTAGCACTTCAGAGACCACATGAATGCATCATTCAAGCCCGCTCTTCAGTGTCTAATTTAACTCAATATATCTATAGAAGCCTCCATGGTTCCTCCCTCTCTCTCTCTCTCTCTCTCTCACACACACACACACACACACACACACACACACACACACACACACATACACACACACACACCAAAGTCCCCAAACTGAGCTACGTGAGCTCCAAGGCAGCTGAGGGAAGGTAGAGGAGTTATAGAGATATCTATTCCGGCCGGCGCTCTGACTCCATGTTGATCTGTGTGATCATGGCCATAAACAGTAGCGGAAGGGTGGGAGGTGTCCACACACACACACACTCGCACACACACACACACACACACACATGCGCGCACACACACACACACATACACACACACGCACATGTCCGTACATAATGACACGCTGACTCACACCTGCACACACATAGATACGCACCTACAAAGTGTGTTACAAGCACACATACATACACACACACACACAATAAGCAACCTCTTCACTGTGGTGGGCTGTATCCAAAAACAGACAGCGATGACCCCTAGCAGTGCACCAACCCCCAACCCCTTCCGCCACCAGCCCCCCTGTACTAAAGAGCAGTGGTCTCAGAGGCTGTGCTTTAAAATAGACCTGACACAAAAACCTCAATTGCACCGGGGGGGTTGCAGGCAGGCAGGCAGACAGGCGATGGGGTGGGGGGGGGGGGGTGGAGTTGGAGGGGGTGGGGGGTGGTGGTGGGGTCGGAAAAGGTGCCGCCGCTGTGGCAACGGTGAGATTGATCACTGCGGCGAGGCCTCAGTGGGAAAGCCGGCGTTCCGTTCCGGGAGTTCGGGGCGAGAGAGAGAGAGGCGACCTCTCTCCGAGATCCGAGATCAATAAAGAATGTGCACTCACTGACACTGTTCTTACTCCATTTATTTATTTCCTCCTTTCAAGCATGGACAGAGAGAGAGAGAGAGAGAAGAGAGAGTGAGAGGAGAAAAGAGAAAGAGAGAATTGAAGAATAATTAAGAGAGTGGATGAGGTGGAGGTGTGGAGTGGAGGGAAAGGTGGTGGTGGGGGGGGGGGAGGCAACGACATGTCACCTTTGTCTCTAGCCGACATTCCTCTCATCAGGTAGTAAAAGCTTTAGCTTTCTTCGCACTGCCTGACAGAAAAGCATAGGCTACAAAGAGGATTTTCTCTCTCACTAAAAATGAAAAAAAAAAGCAAGCAAATCTCTCACTCCCATTGATCGCAACCACTGATAGTCTTAAAGATGTGAAAAACTGTATGTGCTTTCTAATTTAGCATCTGACAGCAATATATCACTTTTGGCTACCACATAAAACGCTAATGACGTACTGCAGGTTGACGTATACAAGATAATAACATGGCCATTACCACTCCCATAATGGCCACACGCACGCAGGGCAGAGAGAGTCAGTCTATGGCAGGCCTCCCGGGGTGATTAATACCCAGATCAAAGCTGTCCCATTAACTCCATGTCGTTAATCAATCTTCACTAAATTCTGCCCGCTGACATCGCTCATGTCAATGTCATTAGGTCGGTGAAGCTTTGACAGCCGGAGCTTGTTGTCACGGATGTGAAAACATCCACAGTGGCTCCATCGACTGCGTTAGAGCAAGGCTGTGTCATCTGCTATTGAGTTAGGGACTTAGTTTGTTGTCTGTTTTTTTTAGCGTTCTTTTTTTCCCTCTTTTTCATTTTCCTGTCATGTGTTTCACAATAGCTCGAGCCCTATTTTCTGCACATGGAAAAGGAAGTGCTAATTGTTTTCCTCCTCTCCACCTGATGTGGCGTAAGCATTAAGTCCAGCTGGGGACAGCCCGGTTCTGAGCGTGTGCACTGTCCGTCCGAGAACAAACAGGTAGGTGTGTCACAGCGCACAAGCGGGCACGTCACTAGGAAACTCAAATCTCCACCGTTCGCTGGGCAGTCACGTTGGCCGGGCTCTGTGGCCTCACTTGATTGACAAGCAAAACAAACAAACCTGCTGCCAATGTGAGTAGGAGAAAGAGGAGGAGGAGGAGGAGGAGGAGGAGGAGTGCGGTTCTCTCCCAGATTTGGGTGGATGCTGCAGCTGCTCTTTGCCTTTGAAGGAAGAGCAAATCCGTTTAAAGGTGGCCAGTGCTAAATTTTTCAGGAACCATCTGCCAGCCCAGACCAGCTGTCAAATAAAAAGGTATAAAACTACTCCACAGAAGACACCACCACACACACACACACACACACACACACACACACACACACACACACACACACACACTCTCTCTCTCTCTCTCTCTTACACACAAGCTCTCTCTAGTCTGTCTCTCTCTCTCACACACACACACACACACACACACACAAACACACACACACACACACACACATATTGTACACACAAACAGCAGCAGGTTTTGTATAAACAAACAGAGCTGTAAACTAAATCCATAATATTAAGCAAGCAAATGGGAAAGTAATTAGTATTATTACTGTAACCCTGGAAGTGAATTATAGACTGTAATTAAATCATGTATCCTAGTAGTGCGCTAAAATATAAACTCATTATCTGATTCAGTGCTGACATTTTGACACATGGGGGATTTATGACACTGCAAGTAGCACCGAGGCTACAAGCTCTCTCTTCTCTAAATCAATTATTCTCAGTGCAATAGACTTCTACTGGGGCTTTCCTCTGTTTCGGCTAAACAGACTCAAATTAAATAGATTCATTCATTTCCCGTTTAAACAAATAAAGGGGTGTATGTGTGTGTATATATGTGTGTGTGTGTGTGTGTGTGTGTGTGTGTGCTGTGTGTGTGTGTGTGTGCGTGTGTGTATGTGATGTGTGCATGTGTGTGAATGTGTGTGTGTGTGTGTGTGTGAGAGAGAGAGAGAGAGAGAGAGAGGGAGAGGGAGGGTGGAGGTCAGGAGTGGCAGAAAAGGAGTGCATTATCATCAGCACAATAACCCACTCCTCAGTCTCCAGGGGCCTGTCACTTCCTGCAGCCCTTAATGGCCAGCTCCTTTAAGCAGCCTCCCTGCCACATCCTCCCCCTAGCCTATCTCTCTCTCTCTCTCTCTCTCTCTTGCATTCACTCACTCACTTACTCACTCACTCACTCACACTCAGATGTGTGTGTGTGTGTGCGTGCACACAAACACGGAAACACACGCACACACACATGTACACATGCATACTCGTAGACACATACACTGACATATAAACACATACACAGTCACACACACATTGATACACATACATGTACAATCATATAGGGTCTCCTTCAGTGTACCCCTGCCCCACATGCTTACAAAAACATACGTACACACAGTAGGTTGGACAATGAAGTCGGGTGGGGGGTTGGGGTTGTCCAGGCAGGTATTGTTATTTGAGGCAGCAGCAGTAGCAGCAGTAGCAGGGCCAATCGCCCGAAGCAGTAGCGGCACTGGAGCTGGTGACCCAGAACCAGGATGTGAATGCACCCCCCCCCCCCCCTCCTGCTGACGAAGTGGGGGCCGGTCTGGTCCTCCCCGGCGTCTCTGTGAGCCACCCAGAGCTCCCCCATGCCCCAAAGGTTCCAAATTGATTCCACATGTTGTTTGCGTAGCTTCCCTAAGCGCTTGACCTTAGACTGGAATCAAAGTTCACGCTGACCGGAGCAGTGGTAGCCAGCTGAAGTGGGCATTGTGTAGACACGTGTGTGTATTTGTGTACGTGAGTGAGTGAGTGAGTGTGTGTGTGTGTGTGTGTGTGTGTGTGTGTGTGTGTGTGGTGTGTGTGTGTGTGTGTGTGTGTGCGTGCGAGTGTGTGTGTGTGTGTGTGTGTGTGCGTGCGAGTGTGTGTGTGTGTGTGTGTGTGTGTGTGTGTGTGTGTGCGTGTGTGTGTGTGGAGGGTGGAAGACAAGTTGACGGTGGCGCTGGTGTGGTTTCTGTATAGTTTGGATAAGGCGGGCGCTAGATACCTGAGCCACAGGGCGGTGTAA
>NC_055958.1:29113815-29124399 GCF_018492685.1 Alosa sapidissima | reverse complement strand
ATGCACATACAACTCTACATCATATACTGTGGTAGGCCATATAGTCTCTCCCACACACTTTAATGCTACCCCCCCCCCCCACACACACACACACACACACACCACCACCACCAGCCTTGGACATACACCCACACACACAGACGTCTACACTCCCCTTACTCCCTACATACAAATGCCATTGCTGTCAGCTTCGTCCAGGTCCACTTTAATTGAAAATAACAGCCACGGTCCAGCCCCCCAGCCCCTCGCCAGAGCGCTGCGCTGGGCTGCGAGTGACAGCCACCCATCAATACCAATGACTATTCCACTGGAAGTGCGAGCGGCGCAGATGACACCCAAGACACCACCCATGCAACACCCGCCCCCACCTCCACCCCCACGCCTCCCACCCCCTGGTGTCCTTCCCGAGCCACCGGAGCCTCCAAATATTTAACCCGTTGCGCGCAGCTCAGAGAGCGGTCTAATAAACCGCTCTTCCGGTACGACGGAGCATATTACTTGCAGAGGCGCAGACACTGAATACACGTTCGCGTAAACTCGCTCAAAAGACACAGCCAGACCCATATGCCAATGATAAAACTTTTTTTCAGTGACACTGCGGGATGAACAGTAGCTCCTTGCACGCCTGCCCTCTTTCACTCTTTCAGCTCAAAGCGCACCTCACAGACAGACTGTCAATATTTAATTGAGAAAAATGGACTCAAGCCGGCCAACAGAGACAAGTTGATGAAACATGCGGTACAAAAAAGCCGTTGCATTATAGGCCTAAATCACAGGGTTTGTTACTAATGGTTTATGTGGTATGCATAAAGAGCGTTTATAAAATCGTTAGCTCAGAAGCGTAGGCTACAACAAAAGTCCGTTATTGCTGTTTCAGTGTTAAGAACTAACGCGGAGAAACGGAAAACAACTGTCACGATTTCTAAGACCACCTTATCTCACTGACGCGCAGCCGTGAGGACCACCGTATGACTTGTCATCTGGTTTGACACTACAATGACAGCTGAACGAGATGCACAATTGGAATAGACTCACCGACAAACACTCACAAAACACACAAACAAAACAGGAAACACGGCAGAGCAAACCATACAGACCTTGTCAGAAGCTGCAGAGCGGTAAACTGTTTTCCTTATACAGTCCGCTCTCTCTCTCTCTCTCTCGCTCTCTCTCACTCTCCTGCGCGCGCTCGTTTTCGCTCCCTCTCTCTCTCGCGCTCTCTGACTCCCTCCCTCTATGCCGCTCAGCTGCTCCTCGCAGTTCGCAGGAAATGAATGAGGGCTCACAGAGAACTGTTGTACTTGCAAATGACTTACCACAGTCACATGATCCACTAAATGTAGGGTGGGCCAGTGGGTGGAGGCTTCATAAGCAAGAGAAGACAATATACTCTAAGCTTTAACAGCATGCATCGAATTACACGGGGCCCCTTGCGGGAGGTTTCCGACATGTCTGCTTAAAGCTCTCCGAGCTGCGCCTAGGGTACACAGTGTGTGAGCGGTACCTCCCGGTTTAAAGGGGTAGAGGGAACAAGAGGGGGAAAGAGGGTGAGAGAGAAAGGGAGAGAGTGAAACCACAAGCCAGGGTGGGAAATCAGTAGCCTACTGTCCATCTACAGCAGTATCTAAACAAAGTGTCTCATTCTGTTTATATGACACCCATATTTAAATTCAGCGAACCTGATACATTATATAATTAGCACATTTGAAATATTTAATGTATCTGATATGTTTTTTTTTTTTTTTTAATAAAACGCAAGATCTAATTCACATGGAAGAGATACCATATATCATACATGCGCCAATATAAGAGAGGAAACGTGATGATGACAAGACTCCACCAAAGTCCCCAGAGAATCCTAATTAATGTATGGGAAGCAAGGGCTAATTTGCATTCCTGATAGACCTTGCTCTATCAAGAGTTGGAGGGGGGGGGGGGGGGGTTACCTCTGTGAGAAGCACCATCTACTGCTCAACCACAACATTATAGCTTTATACCTAGCTGCCCACCTCCAAATAATCATATACATCAGCATCTTTCAATGTCATTATTGACATTGGCATGGTCATGGAGATACTCCATGGACTATGTTCCATGTATTATTCCTGGTGTTTGTAGACATTGTGAGTGAGAGATTAGGAGCCTATGTTATATGTAGGATGAGTGTTGGCTACAAGTGATGGCTTGGTAAGTGCTGTATGCAAGGGGAAGACTGTGCACTGGTGATCTTAGATGACCTATTGAGTAGTGATTCATGGTTTCTTGAAGGAAAAAAACAGAAGAAGTACCTTTGAATATGATATCAAAATGTGTGTGTGTGTGTGTGTGTGTGCATGGGATCGCTCTCAACTGACGCCTGCGCATCATGGATTACAGCCACGCCATTCTACGGCGGTGTGGAGATGGGAGGGGGTGAACCGGGCGTCACTCCCAGGAGCACAATGAGCCAGCCGTGTCGTGTACACGCTGAGGACCTTCTTCAGGGCGATTATCCCCCCTCTGAAAATGTGCTCGGGAAAAATGGTCTACAGTGCAGGCTACAGCTGCAGCCACCATTGAGAACAAGGCGAGCAATTTCAGAAAAAATAATGACATCTCCAAAAGCACTAGTGCTACTGCTGGAGCTGCTCTCTCTCTTTTTCTCTATTTCTCTTTCTTTCTCTCTCTCTCTCTCTCTCTCTCAGTCTGGCTCACAAAGAGTCTTGGCATGTCTTGTATAGAGCTAGGGAGGCAGAGCTAGAATCAGGCTTATGGGGGGGTGAAGGGGGCGGGTAGGGAGAAAGGGAGGAGAAGAGAGGAGAGGGAGGAGGGGAGGGGAGAAGAGAGGAGAAGAGAAGAGGGGAGGGGAGGGGAGGAGGTGGGGGGAGAAGAGAGGAGAGGAGAGGAGTGGAGAGGGAGGAGGGGAGGAGAGAAGAGAGGAGAGGAGAAGAGAAGAGGGGAGGGGAGGAGGTGGGGGGAGAAGAGAGGAGAGGAGAAGAGAAGAGGGGAGGGGAGGAGGTGTGGGGGGGAGCACATGGACTGGTGCCAAGGAGCTCGGCCTCTTCCTGGCTCCCCAGCAGAGCTTATGAAAGACCATAGCGTCGAAGGCCCCTCCTGAGGCAACTCTGACACATTTCCTACACTCGGTAGAAGAGGCAAAAAGACTGAAAGAGAGAGAGAGAGAGAGAGAGAGAGAGGGAGAGTGTGTGGAAGAAAGACAACCTGAGAGCTAGACAGATGGGGGGGGGGGGGCATTTGCACCTCTGCAATAACCCGTTCATCATCATAATGAAACAGTACCTGTCTGTTTGGACAACGATCCACAGGTTGAATTCTAATGAACAGAGCTTTTAATCACAGATTTGTATCCAGTTGCTTCAAGCCTCTGAAAATGTGCAACCCTAGACTGTCTCTGTATAACATTATTGTCAACACATTACAAGTGCACACATAACAAAACTGGTGCAGCATTGCATATGCTAAATATTTCTTTGAAAGATTTGCCAGGACTATCTGAACAACAGTAGTATGTGGAAATGTGTGAACATCTTGCAATACTTTCATTTCATTTGAGTTGTCCTTATTTACTTACCTTACTTCCTGACTTACTGCACGCTTTCTGAATGGTCTTTTGACAGTCTACTGAGCCTACTTGTCAAAGATACTTGCAATTTATTTATATGCTCATTTGTAAAGAACTTTTAATTGAAATGTTTGTAATAACAATTTGTATGAATTGTGTAATTAAAATAAACTTTCTTTGTCTGTCCTTGCCTTGATATTTCCATTGCAAACTAGCATGATAACCTTGCTTGCCAAATCCAACCAATTTTGTCCGGTGATATTTATTCAGTGGAAAATTCAGCCTAATACAATATTTAATGAAAACAGACGAAGAGGGGGAAAAAGAAATCCCAAAGTTAAACATGTTTTTAATACACATGAAGTCCAACAGTAGACAGCTCCGCTTTGAAGAGTGGAATAACACGCTTGGGTAGATCGGGACCGTCAATCAAACACCATCCCACCGTGGTTAGAGTCAGTGCAAGTAAAAAAAAACCTCTCCTCTATGTAATACCTACATAGAGGATTAGCCGCGTTAGCTTTCCTCTATGAGACTCGCTAGGCAATAAAACAGGTCCCCCACCAGGCTCACCGCTATAGAGTACATTAAGAACGATGCTCACAAATCACCATGAATCAATCCAGCTTTCAATTAACGCGAGATGGGTCTGGTACATATCTACCGGAGAGGGTAATGGCAGGTATTAGCGCTGGTAATAATTGGTGTGTCAAAGCTTTTTTTATGAGCCATGATCAATGTGTGAGTGTGTTTTTACTGGAGTGCATGCCTGCCCACTGGGTCACTGGAAAAAACAGCAACAATTTGTTTGAAAAGTCATACAAAACAGAAAAGTTGGCATTTAAATGAAAACATCTTTTTTTGATATATGAGGGCTCATTTGTACATTACTGTTGATAGACGACAAATATTGCATTTGCATGACCACATCTTCATCTCTGCCTTTTGTTGTGCTAGATTTACAGGTAGAAATCAATTGCTGAGAACGTCATTTGTGCCTTCCCTTGAGTGGTTCATTAAGATCCCTCACTCAGCATGGGCCTCTGTTTGTTATTTCATGAGTTCTTGAGATGAGAAAGAAAGTTAGCCTACTGTATCTCATGGTTTCCAGTAAAATCTCAGTATTGCAAAATACCACTCACAGCCAAATATTCAGTGCACTCTTTTATCCTGGTAATTAATGCTTAATTATTACAGCAATGCAACTGTGACATAATGTAAACTACCACTGGCTGTTCATAGACATTCAACTCGACTCGACCATTATTACTCGACTCGGTCATTATTACATTGTGAGAGTCACTTGCGTCATCTCTGCATGTGTCAACTGAATGTTGTGGAGTACTAGCGGCAGGAGCCCCTGTGAGAGAGAGAAAGAAAGAAGGAAAGAAAGAAAGAAAGAAAGAAAGAAAGAAAGAAAGAAAGAAAGAAAGAAAGAAATGCACAGACAAAAGAAACAAAATTGTGAAGGAGAAAGAGAGAGCCAGTATGATAGTGAGAGAAAGAGAGAGAGTCAGAGAGAAGCACTGTGAGAGAGAGAGAGAGAGAGAGAGAGGTCAAAAGAGAAAGAGGGAGAGAGAAAAAGAGAGCGAGAGGTGACATCTGCTTGCTCAGGGGGCCTGCGCTGTTCCAGAGGCTATGTTTGTGCAGGCCTCCGTCCACCTGCACTGAGCCCTGGCCTCGCTGGGGAAGAGAGAGAGAGAGAGAGAGAGAGAGCTGGCTGTGTGGACCTCAGCCCAGCACTCGGCCTCTCCACTCTCCGCTGGGGGCCAAGGTCAGCCTGTCACTGCGGAGGTGGGGGTGGGAGAGGGTAGGAACTGTGTGTAACTGAATGTGAGGGTGTGTGTGTGTGTGTGTATGTAAGTGTGTGTAACTGAGTGTGAGTGTGTGTGCATGAAGGAGAGTGTAGGCAGTGGTGGGGGAGGGGCGGTGGCTCTTACATCACTAGCAGCTCCAATAGCAACCGTCACCGTGGAGAGTGTAGCCAGGACTCAATCGTGGATACACACACACACACATACTCTCGCACACAGACACTTTGATTCTGAAATTTAACACAAATATGCTGGATATTGCATATTTTTTTAGGTGATGTCTTTCACACAATGATTAAATGATATTAAACATGTGCTTTCACCACAGTATGAAAACTATACAACTAAAGCCCAATGACGAGTTGACATGCAAACACTATTTTCAAAATCTAGTGTACACAAACAGTCATCATGCATTCACAAATTTTGCACATAAAACCTAAATAAAACAACCCACATAAAAAAGCACACGGGCACATCATCAGACACCTAAACACATGGTTACTGGGCCACGGCCTCTGTTTCCAGCTCCTGTGCCTGATGCAATGGATATTGTGACACCGGTGAAAAGGAGAGGGTGTGGATTAACTGACTAAGTGACACCTCTATCCCCCACGCTCCGGCATGGGAAAGGACAGTCATGAAAATAACAAGGGAGTTGAGTGTGGCCTGGCGCTAAGAGGCCCCGGTATCACCAGCGGGTCCACACGGATCCGTTACCGGGATCATCTTCCTCTGGCCAGGCTACCAGCCTCCAGTGCAGCAGGGTGGGGCCATTGACATTCAAGCCCCATGGGTTTTTTTTTTTTTGGGTCTTTCACACAAACGTTGTCTATCACCTGTCAGTGAATGTAGCTGTGGTCTCTTATTTGAAGGTGGACCTGGTCAGATCTTGCACTCTGATTTAGTGCTGGGGTCATTCAACAAGGTGTTACAGTGAGTAATAATGAAATGGACAACTCATCATCACTCAACATGTTAACAACCAGGGATTTTATCCCTCCCTTCCTCTCTCTTTCTCTCTCTCTCTCTCTCTCTTCCTGGCTGTCAAGCAGGACGCATAGGTGCACACACAAGCTCAAAGAGGGAAAAAAATGTGAGAGGCTGAAATGCCTATTGTTAGTCTTTTCCCAGCCAACAGCGCTGGTTTTGTCAGGGAGACAGAAAGCGAGTGAGACAGAGACAGAGTGAAGAGAGAGAGAGAGAGAGAGAGAGAGAAAGAGAAAGAGAGAGAGACCTCTCCTTGTATCCAGGCAGCTCCACCCCCACACACCCACCCCACCCTCCTCCATCCAGGCTCTAGTTGGGAACAGGCAGTGCTGTTCATTGTGGGGGCTTCGGTACGCCGAGGAGGCTGCCAGCAGGTAGCCATGGCAACAACATTGCTTTCACTCGCTACTTTTCCTGCTTTAAAAGGGACTGTGGAGAATCGGAGGGGCCCTCATCACAGGCCAAATTAAAGGGGTCACAGTCGTTCGCTGGCACCAGTTGAAATAATCATAGAGACGGATGTGTTGCAGAGCAACAGTGAGACAGAGGAAATAAAATGAGTGTATTTAAACAGACAGAGAGAGCACAATCACAAAATTATTTTAAAAAGAAAATGTCTAAACTAGAACGGTAAATGAAAATGAGAGAGATTATGGGAATACATTTCATGGGTATAGCTTGTAGCTACACAAACAGGGAGAGAGAAGCACGACATCACAAATGGCTGAAAATTACCTAGTCTTGCATAGCTAATTATGCGGTTAAATAGCTGTTAGGTTTCAAACCTTGCTGGATGTCTCTTAGTAAATCAAAATAACAGATATGTGAGTCAATATGTCCAAGGTCTCAGCCTAAAAAAAGAAAATTGAATATATAGATATAGATTTATAGTTGTATAGTACTGGCCTCTAATTTCAGATATGAATATTTAATGTAGCCCTGCTAACATAATCTACAGGTGTTTGGACAGACAACAGACGGAGGGAGAGAATCTCACATGAACAATATGAACTGAATGGGTAATAGCAGTGTTTCTCCTTCTCAACTTGTCTTCGCCTGAAATCAATATACAGTTCCAGAAGCCAGCTCACCCCCCCTTTTTTTCAGATTTTGTCCACTGTGTATTCCACAGCATAGCTAGGCAGAGGTCAAAATGTCACCACGTTGGGTAAACTTGTACTGTTTTGTGAATCATAAAGCATCGGTTGAATCGTATTTGATTTTAAACTCACTCATCTTGTTTTAAACTCTTCTGGTTGAGGCGTCATCAGAGAGAACTAACATCATTGTCAAACAGCAGCAAAAAAAATGGACAGACACAAACTACTGGAGCCAAACCAGATTTCACTGAGGTATCATAAATCATTTTAAGTGCTTAGTTTAAATCAAGCGAAGTCAAACGAGGCAATGGAGTTCGTAAAAGAGGAATTTGAAAAATTGTACGGTACCTTTTTCTGTGGGCTGACGACTAAGTCCATCCTCTCTAAGTGACAATGAGCATTAAAAATAATTCTGCACTACTCATTTTGTGCTTGACTTACTGTGGCGAATGAATCTCAATCAGGAGGGGGAGTTGATTTGGGGCCAAAGTAAATCGTTTCCACTTAGAGAGAGGTACACTAGGCCAGCTGCACCAGGGAAGAAATGTTCTTGCGAAAAGAACAATTTGGATTACATCACAACCAAACAATGTCTATTTTTAAAGGACGATTAAACAAAAAGGTTTTTCTCTACTGTAGGAATTTCGAGAGAAGTCCAAAACTGGGAAAAGGACTTCACTCAAGTTTCCTGCAGTGACGTATGGGCATATGGTCTCGTTTTCAAAGATTTCATAATTGTATGTGAAAATATGCGTGTGTTAAACATACATAAGGCTGCCTGTTCCTACGCAGCATAGAAAACTAAAGCCATGCAGCTGAAAAACGGAAACATATTCATTCTGTTACTTGTTTGACAAATATACACACAACTGTCATGTGAAAAGCTTTCCACAGAGCAAATCTGTTCTGCATGTGAACACACACACACACACACACACACACACACACACACACACACACACACACATACACACACACACACACTTACACACAGACACACACACACACACACACAATATACTGCTGACAGATTTTATTAAAGACATGGCAACGCATGTTCTCGACGGCCCATCTGTGTGTGAGCAAAAGAAAGGGACATACACATCTGAGAAGCACATAAAGGCTGCATGTGTTGGGTTTGCTGTGAGCTGTGTTGGGTGAGGAGTGGTGTGTTGGGTGGGAAGTGGTGTGGTGGGGTGGGGGAGGAAGGATGGTGGGGTAAGATATTCAGGTGTGTCTCCCTCACCTCTCTTGTGATGTTGCTGGGGCTATGGTAAGTCAGTGAGTGTGTGTGTGTGTGTGTGTGTGTGTGTGTGTGTGTGTGTGTGTTTCTCTGAATGCATCTGAGTGTGCATATTTGTACATGTGTGTGAGTATGTGTGTGTGTGTTTGTGTGTGTGTGTGTGTGTGTGTGTGTGTGTGTGTGTGTGTGTGTGTGCAGTGTATGCATGCATGTATTTGTGTGTGTGTGTGTGTGTGTGTGTGTGTGTACGTGTGTGTGTGTGTGTGTGTGTGTGTGTGTGTGTGTGTGTGTATGTGCGTGTCTGTGTGTGTCTGTGTAATGGTCTGAGGCAGTCTGCACCGAGTGGGGCAGCAGCATTGTGCTCGACTTCTCCCCACATTTTCACCAGATGGCCCCTAACATCAAGTCCGGCGGAGGAATTCATCTGGCAGGCCCTCCTGACCACGGCTGCCCCTCCTCTACTACACTGACCTATTTGTATTCTCTGCACAACAGATGAGGCACCAAGCCCTCCGCCGCACCACGCAGAATGGCACAGAACAGCACCGCTCACACCGCACCGCACCACACTCCACTCTGGGCATCTGCGCTTAGTGTTTGGAAGGCTAATCCAGCTCAGTGATAGCTCCAACTGAAAACACAACTGCTTCTGTCTCTTTTTCTCTCTCTCTCTGTCTCTCTCTCTCTCTCTCTCTCTCTCTCTCTCTCTTCGATGGAGGTCTGGAGGTAGAACGGGAGAGAGAGTGACAACCTACTCTCCCTCCCCTTCATCCCTTCCCTTCTCTCTCTCCCTCTCTCTCGCTCTCTCTCTCTCTCTCTCTCTCTCTATCCCCTCTTCCTCGTGTCGGGTTGTGGGACCGAGGCTTCGGCCATCTGAGGTGAGGGTTGGTGTTGGTGATGGAGGAGAGGAGAGGAGAGGAGTGGAGCGGGGACTGCAGCTCTGGAGTCCATCTCTCCAGCTTGAGGTTAACCACAGCTGTGATTAATGTGGCCCTGCAGGATCCTCTAACGCCGGCGAATTGATCGATGGATTTTAAAAACCGAGAAAGTGGCGCAGCCAAGAGGTGTAATAATACTAATTTATTGGTGCCAAACTGACTGGGCTGCTGTTTTCTATTTCTGTTCCTGTAATCTGTTTTATTAATATTTCGATTTTATTTTCTGCTGCGTCTGTGCAAGCATATCTAAAAAAAAAAAACATCTAGAGAAAACAAACAAACAAACAAACAAATAAACAAACTAAAAACATAAAACATGTTTTGAGATTGTTGTACACTGTCTCCAGGCCATCAGTGCAGGTGGAACTTTGTGAGCAGTGTGTTTTTGGGCGAGTTCTTCGTTTCTCTCCCACACGGCTGTGGTGTAAAATGTGATATTGTGTTTTCCGCTCCGGGGCGTTCTGTAGGAGAGCCCACGCTTCCAGCCCGAGTCGGAGTGGGAGTGTGTGGCCGGGAGAATGTGCTGCTTTAGAGGTTCATTTGAAACCATTCAGGCATTTCTGATAGACCCCCCCCCCCCCCTATTACCCCCCCCCACACACACACACACACACACACACACACACACACACACACACACACACACACACACACACACACACACACACTGCCCACCCCTGCTTCTCTCCCCGTCTCTATCCTTCTCCTTTTCCCTGTGTGTCTCTTTCTCACACACATCCTCTCTATATGTCGATCTCAAGCAATCAGTGCACGCACACACACAATACACACATACGCTCACTCTGTCATTCTCACACACATGCAAACAGTCTCCTGTCTCTCTCTCTCTCTCTCTCTCTCTCTCTCTCTCTCTCTCTCTCTCTCTCTGACAAACACACTGACACATACAAATCTCTTCATCTCAGAGTCTCTCTCT
>NC_055958.1:29091315-29106315 GCF_018492685.1 Alosa sapidissima | reverse complement strand
TCACTGCCCTGGACTGACTGGGCAATCAGTTACTGTTGCTGGAAAGCTGCAACCAGCCAGCCTTTACCCTGTGCAGAGCAGAGCAAACAACTTTTACCCTCTCTCATACACTCTCTTCACTAGACAGTCAAACACACACAAACACACACACACACACACACACACACAAAAGCAAACACAAGCACAAACAGATGCGTGCACACAATACAATACAAATGCACACACAAAAACACACGCATGCACACACAGACACTCACAGATGAATGCCCACAATGCAAACACACACACACACACACACACACACACACACACACACACACACACACACACTGGGGTGTGGATAAACAGACCCGTGTATACAGAATTCAGCCTCCCAATCACATACACACACTCACAAATACACACACTCACAAATATAGACACAGTTACACAAGTACATACACACAAATACACACACAACTGCCCCGTTCACTTATGGTCCAGATGTTTCATATCGATCCCCCTGTGGTTAAGGCACAATGTAAGTGCCGTGATTGTTGCTGCTTTCTTTCTTTATTTCTTTCTTTCTCTCTTTCCTTTTTTATATTCCTCTTTCTCTCTTTTTTGTGTTGGGGATTGAGAAAACAAAAGAGGAAAGTGCACAGGGCTGCCTGGCTATACACCTCTGAATGTGTCTCCAGTCTAAAGTTTCAGCTGGGAGGGTGTCTTGGGTGTTGCCTTTGTTATCTCTCATACTGGTTAATAATGCAGTATGGTTTCCTGGGCAGCGTTAGAGCACTGCATTGTAGTGTAGCCTAGTGTAGGTGAGCCTCGGTAGCTATCCGTCTGCATGTGTGTGTGTGTGTGTGTGTGTGTGTGTGTGTGTCTGTCTGTCTGTCTGTGTGTGTGTGCAGTTTAGAGACTCAGGTTGCGTTCCTCCCCTCCTCCCAGCCCGACTACTCAACCTGGAGTTAATTTACAAAAGAGAGTGATGAGAGAGAGTGAGAGTGAGCGAGAGAGAGAGAGAGTTGTTGGAGGTGGGAATGGGGGATACAATTTTATCTGCCCATTCTCATAGCACAGCTACTAGCACAGACAGTAATCACTTCCTAGCTAGTTTATTCAGATGGGCAAAAGATGAGAAAATCCTCGAGGTTTGTTTTGGGGGTGAAAGACACACTGCAACAGATACTGTTCAAGAATGTTAATGGCATTCGGTGGATGGTAGTCAAGGGTGGCAAGGTGGACACACGCACATTTACCCAGCCCCTGTAACACTACGGAACGTGATGTAGCCTACTCAAATTTACCTTAAATTACCCCTGAAAACATACCAAAACCACTTCATTTGTATTAAGTGGCCCTTAATTTTACTTTAAAATGCCATTTTAAGGTGTAACCCCTTAATCTACATTTAAGGTGTCAAGTCAGGGGTCCCCTTTATTTGTTGGGATTTAGGGGGTAATTAAGGACAATTTAAGTGTATCTTCATCAAGGCTTGAAAACGAAATTATTTTTCAAACGTTCCGTTCCGAACGGTTCAGGTAGGCCTATGTTTAACGTTTTCGTTCTTGCATGCGTTCCGCCACCAACATATCGGTCCTGAACCGGTTCGGAACGCAAAATATTGTTAGTTCTTAAAGTTCCGGCAGTGTTTGGCGGGCCTATGAAGTCTATTTTTGTGGACTTTACCTTAGAATAGACATACTCATTATTTCCCCTTGATTTAGCCTATACCGTAGCTATGCCCAAAAATAATAAATCACAGGCGGCATCCAAAAACATTTAGATGGGCTATCCATCCCATAGCCTACAGACTTACTGTAGGCCTAACCTATGCCTATAAATAATTTCTTATCAAAAATATTTCTGGATACGTGCTAAACTCCTTACCTGGTTGTAGCCTGTAGTTTTATCCATATGGAGATCTTCAAAGGCTTGCGCTATAATTCCAACCCTGTTTATAAACGAACCTGTCTGTTGCTGACAAGGCCTATCTCAAATTTCCCGTTTAACTCTTCTACATAGAATAGGCTATAATTGCGCAAACATTTCAAATCCCGACTTTAAAACGACAAGGCGTGGACAGGCAAAATAGGCTATTACGCATAGGCTACAAACAATTTCCAAATCAGTTTCAGTAGCCTACGCTACGAGCTGGCCTAAGATCCGAAGTGGCAGACGGATAGGTTACATTACAACAGCAAGACAAAATATACACATTTGGACCAAAGGTCCATTTATTCGTTTTTTTTTTTTTTTTTCAAACTGCAGAAATCAAATGATTAGGCTGTTCGCCTACAGTAGTTGGCTACATAGCGGCTCACATTAACAGTGTAGATGCGGGCTTGTTTTTCGCACAACCGGAAATAGTCTCCCTGACATAGGATATGCTTTTGTGAACTTTTATAAAATATATAGAGAACGAAAAAAAAAAACGTTATTAACCGGTTTTGTGGATTTCAGAATAACGTTTCTGTTCCGGAACAGTTGAAGACCATTTTGTTTTCGTTTCCGTTTCCGCTGCTCGTAAAATTCCGTAAAATTCCGTTCGTTTTCGGTTTTCGTTTTCGTTCCTTGAACCGGTTCAAAGCCCTGATCATCATTTTATTTTAAGGTGTAAATTCCTTGATTAAAAGGCACTCTAAGCAATGTTTGGAAACGTCACATTTGTTGACGTTCAAACAAAACAGAGAGCTAGCACCCTCTATCTCCCTTCCCGCAATTGAAACTCTCCTAAACGTGCATCTCACTGGTACGGAGCCCGGGAAGGGTCACGTTGGTAAATATTTTGGTTTTGCATTCCCTCGCAACAACTTTTTTCCGTTCCCTCTTGCGTTCCCTCGCAATACTTGTTGCGTTCCCTCGCAATACCTTTTTGTGTTCCTCAGAATCAGGCCCAGGTTAAAGGGACACCAGGCAACGTTTTCGTGTTAATTAATCATCTTCATAAGTTGGTATATGGTTAAATGACTCATTACAGGGCGAATGAAGACTCCATGTTCCATATGTGTTGTGCATGCATTACTTGAAAAGAACTAGCTCCAGTTAACAGTGAAGGTAATGAACTTAAAAATGTGAAAAACGTGAACTTGAAGAAGTGAAAATTGAACAATATGAACTATGAAAATTGAACAACTTGAAGCTACATCTATCAAGTTAGATAGATAGATAGATAGATACTTTATTGATCCCCAGGGGAAATTCAAGGTCTCAGCAGCATACATACAACACAAACACATTCTTTAACAGCAGAAAGAGTAATTAAAGTATATAATATAAAAACACAACTAAAAGGACAGTAGAAGATACAGAATATGCTAAATATACTAAAATACAAATTATACTAACACTTAATACAATATATAAAAATATACTAAAATACAAATTACAAAAATACAAGTTATACTAACTAACACTTAATCTAAATCAATTCTAAAAACAGTATCCACATAGTGGTGATTAATAAATCAGAGGCGCTTGCAATGACTGAGGCAGGGACTGAGCCTGTGATTCTCTGTGCATAGTAAGGTATGGTAAGGTGCTCTAAGGTGCTCTGTGTGAATGAGTGTCATGGTGGTAGTGCAATGGTGATAGTGGTCATGGTGATAGTGCAAATGAGTGATAGTGCAAGTCAACAGTGCAACAATGCAGAAATAAAGTAAAGTAAAGTCTATATATCTATATATTTAACTATTTAAGAAAATGTATAAGTGTGGCCACAGTTCGGCTGTGGCATGGAGGGGGGGTTATGCATATGTGCTAATGTGCTAATATAGCACGCAAACAGTGAGGCATAAAGACAGTGGTACAAGTGGCTAGTGGACAGACAGTACCAAACATGGAGGGGGTGAAGAGGCAGACAGACTATGCAGAGAAGTCTATCTCTCCTCTTCCCTTAAGTGAGGCATTGAACAGTTCATGGCCCTGGGGACAAATTACTTTCTCAGTCTGTCAGTTGTGCAAGGCAGTGAGCGAAGTCTCCAGCTGATCAGGCTCTTCTGCTTAACAATAGTGCTGTGGAGTGGGTGACACTCATTGTCCAAGATGTTGATCAGTTTGTTCAGGGTCCTTTTGTCAGATAGTGAAGTGATGCACTCCAGTTCAGCTCCCACTACAGAGCCAGCTTTCCTTACCAGCCTGTCAATTCGCCCCACATCCTTCTTCCTTGTGCTTCCTCCCCAGCATACTACTGCATAGAAGAGGACGCTGGCAACAACAGACTGGTAGAACATCCTGAGGAGCGTACTGCACACATTGAAGGACCGCAGCCTCCTCAGGAAGTACAGCCTGCTCTGCCCTTTCTTTTAGAGTGCATCAGTGTTGGCTGACCAGTCCAGTTTATTGTCCAGGTGGAGACCCAGATACTTGTAGGTGCTAACCACCTCCACATTGACCCCATCAATGTGGACTAGTAGCAGAGTGGGCTTAGACCTGCAGAAATCCACCACCATCTCCTTGGTCTTTGAAGTGTTAAATTGAAGAGGATTGAGTTTGCACCATTGCACAAAGTCCTCCACCAGGCTCCTGTACTCCTCCTCCTGCCCGTTCCTGATACATCCCACAATTGCAAAAGTCAGATGTGTACAGGGTGAACAGGACTGGAGAGAGCACAGTTCCCTGTGGCGCTCCAGTGCTGCAGATCACAGTGTCAGAGAGACAGTTCTTCAGTCTGACGAACTGTGGTCGCTCGGTCAGGTAATCTGTAATCCAGGTTACCAGGTGAGCGTCCACACCCATCTGCAAGAGCTTGTCTCCCAATCTGAGGGGCTGGATGGTGTTAAAAGCACTTGAGAAATCAAAGAACATGATTCTCACAGCACTTTTCCCCTTGTCCAGGTGGGAATGTGTCCTGTGTAGAAGATAAGTGATTGCATCGTCCACGCCCACTTTCTCCTGGTAAGCAAACTGTAACGGGTCTAGTGCATGGCGTACCTGGGGTCTGAGCATGCCTAAGACCAATCGCTCCATTGTCTTCATCACATGTGATGTAAGAGCGACAGGTCTGTAGTCATTAAGCTCACTAGGGTGTGGCTTCTTAGGGACAGGGGTGAGACATGATGTCTTCCACAGTGTTGGAACTTGTCCAAGGCGTAGGCTCAAATTGAAGATGTGCTTCAGTGGCTCCCCCAGTTCAGCAGCACAGGCCTTGAGTAGCCTTGGGCACAGTCTGTCAGGCCCAGCTGCTTTATTGCTGCGCAATTTCTTAAGTTGGACTGTCACTTGATCTTTTGTAATGGTGAGGGGTGTAAGGGGAGGGGAGGGGGAGGGGTGCATCTGGGATCTGTGTGTCTGATGGCTGTTGACTGAGGTCGTTGTCACCTCATTGTTCGTGATCGCCATGTGGGGGAGGGGTGCAAAATCCAGTGATGGTGGGGGTACGATAGCTTGTGATGATGGAGGTGAGTGTTGCGCTGGTATTGAGGGGGTGTGAGGGTGGGGGCTGGGGGATGGTGGACAGACCACCGCCATTGGAGCTGGAGCAGGGCAGTCAAACCTGTTGTAGAAGTGGTTCAACTGGTTCGCCCTGTCCAGGTCCCCCTCCACAGAGCTGCTGTTCTTCTTCAGGCCAGTGATAACCTTCATGCAGTCCCATGTCTCCTTCAAGTTGTTTTTCTGCAGCTTCTGTTCCACCTTCTTTCTGTAATCCTCCTTAGCTTCCTTCAGCTTGAATTTGAGTTCCCCTTGCACGCGCCTCAGCTCTAACATGTCCCCCTCTCTGAACGCCATCTTTTTCCTGTTGAGAAGGGTCTTGACATTGCTGGTTATCCAAGGCTTGTTGTTGGGAAAGCAGCGTACAGTTCTGGTGGGAACAACAATGTCCATGCAGAAGTTCAGGTAGTCAGTTGTGCACTGTGTGACCTCCTCCAAGTCCTCTCCATTCTGTAACACACTCCAGTCAGTACACTCGAAGCAGTCTCTCAGAGCCTCATCCACTTCGGGTGTCCACTTCCTGAAGGTGCGTGTGGGAACTGGTAGCCTCTGTACTTTGAGCTTGTACATTGGCTGGAGATGAATGAGGTTGTGGTCTGACTTTCCCAGTGGGGGGAGGGGGTTTGCACTGTATGCATCCCTCACGTTTGCATACATGAGGTCTATTGTCCTGTTTTTCCTTGTAGGGCAGTCAACATACTGGTAAAAATTTGTAAGTGTGGAATCCAGTGTTATGTGATTGAAGTCGCCAGAGATCACAAAAAAGGCGTCAGTGTGTTGGGTTTGAAGCCTTGCGATTGTGGAGTGGATGACGTCACACGCTGTATCCGGAAGAGCTCGAGGTGGAACGTAAACACAGACAGCAATTGCGTGCGAGAACTCCCTCGGCATGTAGTACGGACGGAGACTAACCGCTAATAACTCCACATCCTTACAGCATACAGTGTCCTTTACTGTTACATGTCCGGGATTGCACCATCTATTGTTAATGTACAGCACCAGTCCGCCTCCCTTCTTTTTGCCAGAAAGTTTACAGTCTCTGTCCAAACGAGCTACACTGAAGCCAGGCAGCTCAACGTTAGAAGTGGGGATATGGCTTGTTAGCCACGTCTCCATAAAGCATAACAAACTACATTCCCTGTACAATTTCTGGTTTCTTACCAGGGCATCCAGTTCGTCAGTCTTATTAGCCAGTGAGTTCACGTTTCCCATCACAATCGATGGAACTGAGGGCTTGTATCTCCACTTCTTCTCCCGACGCCTCGTCTTCACTTTTACTCCCGCTCTGCAACCCCGAAAGCACCACAGTTCCTCTGGAATGTTGTCGCGAACACAGCCAGCATTCCGTCGTAGTGCGATCAGCTGGTTCCTTGTGTACACAAGCTTGCTGTCGCTGGAGCGTTGTAATATGTCCGTATCCATAGGATAGAATAAAAAAGTTGCGAAGTAAAAAGTAAACAAAAAGTAGACAAAAGACGTAGAAACAAACACTAAGACACGGAGCTGCTGAGTAGGCTGCCACACCTGACGGTGCCGGAACCGGATCCGGATCAAGTGTGAACATGCTTAACAAAATATGGGAACAAATGGAACTAAACGTGCATTACGAATATAATCAGTGGGAGCCCTGTGCTTGTTTCCCTGCAACAAGAAGGTTCCATCAGGGGGTGATGGAAGACAGTGACACCCTCAGTGTGTTTGAAATGTCCAGTCGATTGCGCAATTTGGTCTTAGTTGCAGTCATTGCAGAAAACCCGGCCTCGCATAGATACGTGGTGGGAAATGGTAGCAAAGTTTTCAGCGCTTTTACGGCTATCTCAGGATATTCTGCTTTGGTTTTGATCCAAAAACCCGCCAGAGAGGTTTTCTCATACACACTCTTAAGACCACCGTCATTTGCAATTTCGATCAACTGCTCTTCCTCCTGCGCTGACAAGTTATGACTATTCAGGATATTGACAAATGGGTTGCGGACCCACTCATTGGTTTGCCGTGGATCTTTAGAGGATGGGAAGTAGCCACAACAAGGTGATCGCGCACCAGCTGCAAGAGAAAGGGCCCTGCCTCAGTCTCTCCCAAAACCCCCACTACTGTTTGGAACAGATCAAATACACCCCGTCCCGATTCGTCCCCATAAATCAAGCTTGGCTTTAAATGCAGCGACTTTATCTGCCAGTTTAAAGACAGTTGTCATTCTCCCCTGGAGTGACAGGTTGAGGTAATTAAGCAACCCGAATATGCCACACAGGTAAGCGAGTTTTGGCACCCAGTCCTCATCACTAAAATGTGCAGCGGTGACTTTTTTTCTGTAAGAAATCTCTGCAGCGGCTCTCGAACACTTTGACCAGTGACCTGCTAAAGATGCTTGTTTTTTGTTGCTCATTCTAGCAGTTTAGCTAACTTTGTGTGACACTACCATTCGCCAAGAACTGATCAAGTGAAGTGAGCTGACCTGAGGCTGCGCAGCGCTGAAGGCAATATGTAAAGTGTTAAAGGCGGGACAGACAGACGTAAGAAAATAGACCTTGCAAAATGCAAACATGCGTGCAATCAAACAACTGCATATAGGTCTATGTCATGTAAAAACGTGACATCATTGCGAATTAAATTGAGTTTAGTTTGCATGCATTTTTTTTTAAACTCATGTCGTAGGCTACGGCCCGGTTAGGAATGTCCCCCGTTACCGGTACCGGAACCAGTATGAAAATTCTGCTTTTAGCCTCTAATTAAAATGCAGAGGAGACGTAACAGAGTCATAGTACTCAAAGTACAAGTCACATAGACCAGACAAGACTAACATCAGACTAGACAGAGGGGAACATATACCTGGCGGCCAGAACCATTTAACATAGACAGGTAAACACTAAACAATCAATTAACACACAATAGACAAGACAGACCCTGGGCCACAAGCATAAATTACTGTTTGCCAGCAGCAGCATCCATCTTCTTTGTTTTCAAGTAGCAGGAAATTCACACGGAACCATCGCCGACTCTATACATGATGTGATTGGCCTGGTAGTTTCCTTTTTCCAGCTTGCAAGCCAACGGCGAGTTGCTAGACTACCCTGCTACTAGATTTCTAGGCTAGTGAGGTGGCACTTGAACGAAATAACAGAACAGGGAGGAAAGGTGATTAAAGAAGCAGGTGCTAGAGGTCGGGTTTATTGATGTGTAATAGGGTATCTAAATAAGTATAAGTATATATACTTTTTTGATCCCGTTATGGGAAATGTGGTCTGTGAGAGACCAAACCAGGCCCTTCATAACGTCGGCTAGTTTTGTTTCATGTTCTCTTCACGGCAGTTCAATAAATGGATTTCTACTTAGCAAACCATTTATTCAATGTGTGATGACAGTGACAACAGTGATGAAATCAATTATGCAACCATGTACTTTGGAAACTCAGAGAAACAAAATCCGTCACTGATATGGATATTGCTATAGTGTTTGTGTGTGTGTGTGTGTGTGTGTGTGTGTTATGCTCACCCGAAGTCCACAGTAGACCATTCCGAGTGGTATGTGCGCAATGATCTCCTCCACCCCAACGTTGACGTAAGTAGGAGCGGCGCAGGGAGAGGCATTTCTTCCTCATGCTCCGCAGCGCATCAATGTGATTTTCTTTATCTGCCGGAGTGCAGCTTGAGCGTGGAATATGCCTGCGGAATGCGGGCCCACAGACGTGGGAGGCGTGTGGGCGAAGGTGACTGGCATCTGCCTTCGGTCTACGGCCTGGAGAGAAATAGCATCACTCCATATTCAAAGCGACTTCCGCCGAGAGGTCTCCTGCGGTTTAACAGGGCTATTAGTGAAAGATGAACCGAACGCTGCATTTCAATGAACCTTCACTGCTAAGACAGATATTTCTGCATTTGTGAGTGTGTGAAATTGTATACTCGTCGGTTATGTGAAAGAATGCATGAGGAATTGCATAGTAGTGTATTGTGCAAGTTGCTGTGGGGTGGTTAAAAAAAAACATAGTAGTCTAGTCTTTCGAAATCAAAATGTTCACGATAAAAAGAAAACAAACAATTCCACTCTGTTTTCTATGAAAAAACAACGTGGAGAAGTTAAGATATTTATGTTCTCTAAAAACAAATACTTCAACACAGCACCACTTGGTCAAGTCGGTTTAATGATTATCATAGGTTAAATCAAAGGAGCACAACTTGGACTGCTGTAATCAAACCAATCACACTTGAATGCTCCAAACAAATCAGGACATACACAAAGCTCTTGTTCCCACAATTGACAGGGTGTTCATATTCTCTTCTGTACACCATAATTATTCTGCTATTTTGTCAGGAATACAAAAAACAAAAAAAACATTCTCTGAGCCTCAGCAAGGAGCATTGGAGATGTAACTGTATGGTGGTATCCGTTTACCTACTAAGGCATCATTCTGTATCCTAGTGGTCACTATTTATGACCCAGCAAAGAAGACAAATACTACAAATCATGACTGGCATTTCTTCTTACCAGCTAGCCTAAACGTCTATGTTGCAACACTGTATCAGTGGATATTTCCATCTGCGATCCAATAGAAAAAGACAGGAGAGAAAAGAACAGAAAAACAGATAAGAGAACAGTCTGACAGGAGATTTATACGTAGGCTCTGTGCAGGCTGGGCACTATACTTGAAGTATTTATCTCAGAACATTTTCTGCCCTGTTTTTCATTGCCTCATGTATTTGGCACTTCCGTCGGGAGAAACGCCCATGAAGTAATGCTGATGCTGTAGCTGGCACCGGGCCCAGTGACCAGAGCTAGGCTCTCTGGGCTCTCTTCGTTCCAGCAGCCTTGACTTTACAACTTCCAGTCATTCACTGAAGTGGACACGGCCCTGACTGGAGTCAGCTCTGTTTTTGACCGTTTCAGACTCTGCTTTTGAGCCACTATCAGAATCGAGAGAGAAGTCAACAGTTAACATTCATCCATAACTAGTAGACTCTATTGTTAAATTATACGAAAGTTTAATACGAATAAATGTCCTTGCTCAATTATTGTGCCTGCCTGTAGCATTGCCCGCTGTGAGTGAGTGATTGATTGTGATATGAGATCATGTTGGAGCTGAGCTCGGCGTGGACGAGGGCCAGATCTGGCCCAGATGGCTCCTGAGTCTGCTGCCCTCTGTCACATTACAGGGAGGCCACACATTGTGCAGAGTAAACTTCATCTTATCAAGAGCAGCAGAGAGAGAGAGAGAGAAGACATAGGGGGGTGATGCAACATCACTGTAGAGCAGGTGTAACCATAGCACATAATGAGCAAAAAAACACCAGGAAGAAAAAGAAAGAAAGAAAGAAAGAAAGAAAGAAAGAAAGAAAAAACACATGAGGTATTGAACACGGGCCTCCAAACCTGCTGGAAGACATCATATACAGTAGAGCTCACAATCCAAAAACAGCAGCTGCCTCTGCTGCAGTAGCACCGCATCAACAACAACACCAGCAAAATCAATAGCATGCCCCCTTACCACAGCCCTCACCAAAACACATCAGCATCAATCTATAGATTAAAAATGACGGCAGAAACATATACTTCCTGTCACCCACGGCAACTTTTGTCAACTTTTTTTGCACAGTTAATTATGCATTTTTCAGATATATACATATTTCCGCTCCTCTCTCTCTCTCTCTCTCTCCCCCTCTCTCTTACTGATCATGCACACAATTAACTCCAAAGTGCACTGGCGGACAAATCGACTCTGCTCTTGTCAAGGCATCAATTATTCAGACCTGCAGCCTCTCACCGATTCCATCACCATCAGCCCCTGGTTTTTATTTTGGATGGGAGCGGAGAGGAGAGAACATGAGGGGAGTAGAGAGGAGGGGAGAGGAGGGAGGACCTGCCAGGCCTGGAAGTGGCTGTGCCGGGGCGCCCGTCTGATTGGCTCGAGGAGCGGCGGCAGAGCCCAAACTGTTCATTAAATCCAAAAAGTGTGCACAGGCAAAAGAGAGGATAACAAGACCCTTGAGTCATTGCCACTGTACACTGGTGTAAGGGGGGGCTCTTTCTCTTTCTCCCTCTCCTTCTTTCTCTCTCTCCCTCTCTTTTTCTCTCTCTCTCTTTCTCTCTAGAATAGAGCACTGTAAATATATCCTGTGCCAGGATGAGGAGACTCTTACTAGGGCTCGGCCTGATGCTTGCACCATTTAAATGCACACATGTACCACAGATGCCCTATATTGATATAGATGTTTGAATGTTTGAATGTATTGACATGGTTGACATGGATCGCCGACATATGTGGATATGTGACATGGATATACATATGTGGGTCATGCTTGCACACGCAAACACACACACAGTCAGTACACATGACTTTTCAAATGCTTATACAGGCAAGTATCTACCCAAACACATACACACACACACACACACATTCACATGCACACAGACACACACACACGCGCATACACTCACAGAGATGGACACACATACATAAACTTATCAGAGCTCATTCACAGAGAGAAGCACATAACAAGGCAAGGTGAAAAGGACTTCACACACCCTCTGTCTGGTGTCTCAGACACACACAAACTCAAACACGCACACACTTATACACATAAATTCTCAGTCAGAGGTCTCCATTCAACATGACATCTGTTAGCAGTATGCCGAAGAAGAGAGGAGGGGAGAAGAGGAGTGGAAAAGAGAATAGAAGAGAGGAGTGGAGAGCCAGTGCAGCCCGATCACAGCTCTGGCTACCCCTTCAAGTGGAGTGGAAGGCAGGTATTAAAGCTCCATAACTCAGCCAACGGCACCCCGAGGAGCCCAGACGGTCTAATGAATGCGCCCCGCGAGGTCCCGGCGTAACTGCGGGCCTCTTGTCTGAGCAGTCGGCCACAACTACGGTTAGATCGACACCTGGGGTATCCTTAAGACCCCAGAGAGAGCACTAGAGACAGAGAGATAGAAAGAGAGAGAGTGAGAGAGGGAGGGGGGGGGCTCCGAGGACAAATTAAGGCAGGTTTTCGCCGCGGCTATTCTGTGAATACTTGGACAGTGAGAACATGCGGTGGCCAGCAGTCAAGGCAGAAAGACACATCAGTCTGGTGGAAAGTCAGAGGCTTAGAGGGGGGGGGAGCGCTGCTGCTCAAGACGTGGGTGAAACATGCAAATACTGGATTAATAGAAGCGCTCCACGACCTGGTTTGAATTTGACTTTTTTTTTCTGAAATATATGGGAATGTCAAAAAAGTCAGTTTCCATTGGAAGAAGCCAGAGGGGTGTAGGACAGACTTCTACATCTGATGAAATGACTGACTGGGAAGGGTATTGCACTGTTGTATAATACTGTCTTGTCATGAAAAGTAAGAGAGAGAGAGTGCTGGGTGTGAGAATGAGACAGCAAGATCTCCCTTCTGCTCAAACCAGGAACTAACTGACTAAATAAACAGCATAGAAAAATTGAGCTTATATTTCCAACAAGGCTTGGAAATGTATTGCAGTCAGCTGCTGTGTGATTTTCACTTCTTGCTAAATTCAAGCTGCACTGTTTTGAGTTGTTGCTTTTTTTTCTGTTTGTGGTTTAGCTACACCCAGCAGGCTTTGCATTACACTGTCTATTTACTGCCTTGTTCAGCCGCTGAACACTCGAACAGTATCATTCAGTAAAGTGCATGTGTGTTTTCTACCCACACTCCAAACAGAATGACAGAACAGACTTCTAGTGTCTCAGGGAGAAAGAAAGAAAGAAAAAAGAACATCTGCATTTTTTTAAATAAAAAATTCCTCACCATCGCATTGGTGCAACTGTCAAGGAGGAAGGAAGGAATTTGTGAAGCTGGCTGCCTCCGGCCCGCTGCATAGTTCAGGCGCAGGACTTCTGTATAATAATGTCTGAAGTGTTTATTGAATTACATAACTTCTTGGATGTGGTCTGCCTTCGGGACGTTGAAGGGGTGGGACAATGCCATCATACCCCCATTCCCCCCCTTCCCTAAACCCCCATCTTGTCTGTGATTGGCCAGTGGCCCCTGTGGGACCCACCCACAAAGCTGAGGAAGGACTCAGCCGGCGAGGTCTGTATTTTCCATGACTAATTACAGTAGGTTGTGGGTTAGATCCAGTATCAATATGACCCTGTGTCTGCAAATCCACATTTTCCTTCCATGTTTTTTTTTTTTCATCTTCCTCAGCAGTTGTTTCAGTGACTGAGCATACAGTATGTTTTTCGCAGCGCTGCTCTCAGCACTGGGAGCCTGTCAGAGGGACTCTTATTTATGCTGGTGCTTGCGGTCGACCAGCGTTAATTTCATGCTAGTGAATAGTTGTGCAAAGAGATAATAAAAGTGAAAAGCTAACACAAAGGCTAGGAAGGCACATAAAAAGGGCCCGTGTTCCTGAACTCTGCGAGGGTTCAGAGGGAGACTGGGACATGTTCTCTGATCAGTCAAGCCAAGTTTCTTACAGTCCATGAGGGGGTGTGGGGGGGGGGGGGGGGGTGTGTGTGTGGGGGGGGGGGGGGGGGGGGGCTTCGCAAAAAAGCTGTGACTCGGTGTTCCAAAGGAAACCCAAGCCAAGACATCTGCACCACAAGAGAGAAGAGAGTTGGACCATACTCTGAAACACACACACACACACACACAAGGATACGCATACACACACACAAAGATATTCACACACACACGCACACACACACACACACACACACACACACACACACACACACACACACAGACACACACACACACAATGATACAGTCATCACGCACACACACACATACACACATGCATGCACATGTACACTCTAATGCACAGAGGGAAAAACAGAAAGGCAGTGAAAGAGCATAAAGATGAACAAAAACATCCAGGACAGTCACATCCAGTCCCTCTGTCTCTCTCCAAACAAGTCACTATCACTTTCTCCAAATCTCCCTCCGCTCTGTCTGTCTCCATCATCCCCCCTTCCACTCCGTTTCCAGGGAGCCCAGGACATGGAGAGGGATAAGGGTCAACCATGCTCATAGATAAGGCTTATAAATATCCCACAAATCCATCTGAAATATGACGTTGGCTGGGAGATAAACACTTTTGTCTCCACAATAGAAGACATGGTGTCTCATGGTGTTCTTCTTCTTCTTCTTCTTCTTCTTCTTCTTCTCTCTCTCTCTCTCTCTCTCTCTCTCTCTCTCTCTTGTCAAAAGCAGACCCACTTGAGCAGACCCGCTTGAAAAAAGACACACACACACACACAAAGAAAAAAAAGATCTCTATGTGATTTTGAAAGTTCCTCTATTGCCTGTGATAACGTCTACAGCCCGAGGGGAGAGCCGGGGTGGCGGAGACTATTTCTGTGTTGTGCCTTACCACCTGCAGATAGTATCACTGCAATATCAACGCAAAAGAGTGGAAATGTTACATCATGGGGGTGTTATGTCTCTAATTGTTTTCAGTGTCCTCCTCCCTGGGTGAGTTTTTTGCTGAATGTCGTTCTGCTTCCACTGTTCCCACTCTGGGTGGTAGCAGTTGCTAAGGGCTTCTGGCCAGTCAGGAACTTTTTGGTGGGGAAAAAAGGATGAATTGTCACAAAAAAAGTTCTTATTTTTTGTAGCCTGTTGTGGTTTCGTCACATGAGTACAT
>NC_055958.1:29053815-29083815 GCF_018492685.1 Alosa sapidissima | reverse complement strand
TAATCTTGTTTGTTCTCCTGATGTTGAGGAGGACATGGGAGGCGTAGCAACATGGCTATAGCACGAAGGAATATGGAGAAACTTTTTTGACAATTTCAAAATATTTTTTTTTTTTCTGAAGACCATTGTTAAAACAACATTATTACATTATTGCTTGAGAAAATGATCACTTTATCTGAGAATGTACAGTCCTGTTACAGTTAACAATGGTCTTTATGAATACATAAATTCCTACATCCATTTATATTTTTTCTTTTCTACAATCATGAGGTATTTGGGGTTCTCTTGTTAAAATCTACGCTGGCCTCTTATTTTTGTTTCTGTTAACAGGCCAATAACCATGTTCTGAATGTCGAGGGGAGAGACCATTACAATGGGAACAGTAAAAGTGCAGAGTCCAGGTCTGCTGCCCCCACAATGAAATCTTTTTTCTCTTACGACTCCTCCAAGACCTTCAAGTGTTAGTTTCAGTGATAAAAAGGACGTCATCCAATGCGGTTTTCAGCCCATACATTTTCATATCTCATCTCACACCACAAACAGCATGTGACTTGGAAACGCAGACAAACAAAGAAGAAAAAAGGGCGAAAATGACACGCACACACACACGCACACACACACACACACACAAAGCAGCATCCGATATCTCAGAGAACAGCATATTCAGGGGATTTTCGCGGAGGGTCTGGATCCAGCTGTTGGAGATGAGATGTGTGGTGGCATTGGCTGTGGCAGCGTGTGTGTGTGTGTGTGTGTGTGTGTGTGTGGTGTGGCGAGCAAGGAAGGCAAGAAGACTCCCCTGGGCCCGGCGCGCTTTGTTCCCCTCCCCAAAGGGACCCAGATTAATTCAGTGCTGGATCAGGTAAGCCCAGTGATTTTCCAGGAGATGTGCCGGCCCGTCTCTTGGGATCAGGGCTCTCTCTGCTTGCCGAGTCGCTTGGGGTGAAGTGTGGTAGGGTAGGGTGGGGTGTGTGTGTGTGTGTGTGTGAGTGTGTGAGGGGGAGATTGTTTGGAAGTGTGGCTCACAAATGGCCTGTAGGCTGAGAAAACCTTGACAGGTACACTATACAACCAATGGTAATTTTGTGGAATGTAAAAAAAGCCACTGTCTGTCACAATTCAAATCAAGCAGCTACTTAGCTAGCCTCTCTACGGCGCTAGTGTCATCCGCTGTTTGTCTAGTCAAACACAGAGCAATGACCTCTTGGCCAATTGTTCTGGACTGAAAATATTGGTAACACTTTATAATAACTACACACAATTCATAATTTATTAAGCCTTTGTTACTTATTAGTTAATGGTTTGTTCATCATTAGTCATTTCTTGTTCATACATAATTTATCATCAGTAAAGATTTGTTCACACAATTATAAATGGTTTGTTCATAGTAAATAAGCCTATCCAAAAATATGTTTGTACGTACATAATTTATACTTAATAAGTAATGAAATAACCACCTAAAATGAAATCATTTTCTTATTATAAACCAGTTGCAAACTATTACAAAATGCTTTGTTCATCATTTGTAAAGCATTGTTCCTATGTTAATTCTCATAAATAAAGTATTTGTACACAGTTATAAATGGTTTGTTCATAGTAAATAAGCCTATATCTAAAATATGTTTATGAATTATTGTTAATACTTAATAAATTATGCAATAATATGTTGTTGATGAAGTCATATTTCCATTATTTAACAGTTGTTACATACACATGCACTTATGATTAGTTAGGGTGAGGATACATATTTTATAAACCACTTCCTAATACTATAATTCATATAATATAAGTAGTTAGTTAATGATATGTTGTGAGCTTATCTAAAGTGAGGACTTTCTATGCCTTGCAACACATTTTCAAAATTATTGACAATAAAAGTATTAACAATAATGTATAAACATATATTAGATATAGGCTTATTTACTATGAACAAACTAATAACTGTGTGCACAAATGCTTTACTGATGATAAATTAGAAATTACTAATGATGAACAAACCATTAACTAATAAGTAACAAAGGGCTTAATAAATGATTAATTGTGTGTAGTTATTATAAAGTGTTACCAAAATATTTACCTCATGACTCATAAATACACTATGCGTGACCTAATTGATTGATAGATAGATAGATAGATATTTTTAGATATTCAGTATAGTATTTTGCAGTGCTTAAGAAAGAGAAACACACTAATCATAATTTAACTGAAGGTCATTACGGAAGGGGAAAGGGGGGGGAATGGAGTGCACTACCAGAGGACGTGTGGAATTAGGAGAATGTGAGTGTGTGTGTGTGTGTGTGGATGCTTGTGATTCTGCTAAAGTGTGTGTGTGTGTGTGTGTGTGAGTGAGGATATTTGTGTGTGTGTGTGTGTGTTTGTGTGTGAGGATAGAGAGATGTGGGGATGTTTCGGGGGGGGGGGGGGGGGGATGATCCGTCCCTCTGGGAGTGTGTCAGGCCTGCCCGTCTCCCAGTCCAGACTCGGCACACCTGGGTCTCCAGCACCGCGCCGCCAGACCCTGCTGCTGCCTCCAGCCCACTCTCTCCACCCCGCCCGGTCACCCGCCCTGGATACACCCCCCCTCTCCTCTCTCGCTGTCCAACACACAGCCACACACACACACACACAGCTAGCTATCACTCTTACACACTCTCCAACATGCACACCAAGACGTGCATGCATAAGCACATGAAGCGTCCGCTTTCTTTCTCACACACAGGCACACATCCAGACACGCAAACACACACACACACAGTTCCAGCCATAAAACGCCCCATTTTCCCTGAACAGCTTTGGAAAGCATGAACATGTCCCATACGTTGTGAAAACCATGGATAAGGATACTGCATTTACAAAGTGAACGTCTTCATCCTCAAACTGTGAGCGAGAGGGCTGATACAAGCCTGATTTAAAAAACATGGAATTAAAAGGCTCAAGCAAAGTTTCTACAGGCCGTCTGCCTGGCTGCTCAACCATGCCCTGGGACTGTTTTTTCCCTTCGTTCAGGGTGTCTTTCTATATCTCTCTCTCTATCCTTCCTTCTTTCCACCCACCATTCGTGCTTTCAGTAGCAGACACCAGTGTTCTGCTCTGCCACAGCCCAGGCAGGAGAATCACCTTATATGGCAGAGGGAGACATCCACCTCCACACACACACACACACACAGCCCCCCACACTCCTCGCCTGCTGGAGCACACAACACACACACACACACACACACCCTCGCCCCGACACTGCCTGTCTGCCGGCTGTCCTCCCTCTCTACACCCCCACCACCACCACCCGACCCCCCCAGCCTCCCACCTACAGTCCAAATCTGCACTAGTGGACCCCCTTTCCAGCCAAGCCTTCAAGCTCCAACCCCCCACCCTCATCTCTCTCTCACACACACACACACACAGAAAAGCACAGCAGAGCACAAATACATGTGGGTGGTCTGACAGCAGAAACTGGGATCTCACAGGGCCGTGTGGGAGGGGGAGGGAAGAGGGTAGAGGACAGAGAGACTGAGGGAAGGATGGAAGGAGAGAGAGAGAGAGAGAGAGAGAAAGGGAGGGGAGTGGAGAGGGAATGTGAAGGCGACGCCACCAGCACTGTAGATAAGAGCTCGGTACAGGAAGTGTCCTGCAGGGACCGTTCCCCTGGAGGGACACGCCGTATCCAGGCATTTCCGCTTGTCAGGAGTCATCTTCCTCCTCCTCCTCCTCCTCCTCCTCGTGCGTATGCGTATGTGGGAACGCGCAGCAGGAATGTTGCCTTTTCTTTTGTTCAGAGCATGCACAGCTTGTCCTGTGTTCTCTGGACAACTTCTCCAGCTGAAGGTGTTAAAGGGTCACAAGCTGACATGCAGTCTCAGGCCTTTTCCTGCCCCACCCATACCATGGACGAGTCCAACTCGCTTATCAGTACGGCCCACTGGTTCATGTGTGGGCCTAATTGACAAACTAATGGGTTGATATGATACAGAAAGGTGGATCAGCTTTCATAACCTGAATCCTACTGCTACACTTAGACTAATGTTATTCTAAAACAATGTCTCTTTTTCTATTTCTCTCGCACGTCAGAGTGTGGTGGAAAAAATTCTACCATCACAGGCCCTCTGGTATTTCCCTCCATAATTACCTTCATAGCAAGCATCTATAATAAATAAAGTGTTGATTGACTTCATTACCCAATTCAAAGTTTCCAGAGTTATGACTAGATTCCAGGGTTATAGTGTCACTGTACAACTACCCAGGTTACATCACACAAAGATCAAATTAATAGACATTCACATGAGATTGAGGTAGAAATCCCTGACAAAGGACCCTGCTTTTTGAAGGTGTGAAACAGGACAGTAATAAAATAATGGAGGAAAAGCAAGACTAGCAACTAGATCTGCTTTTTACATGAACCATTACAAAAATGTTGCATTCTCTTCTTTAGTCAGAACAAATCTAAAACAGAAGAGATCTGGGCCGGGCAGGGGAATTCATTATGTTTCATCACTTTTATGTTCATAATAACCAGCATACCATAATGCTTGAAATAAAACAACAACCCAAAATCTGAAAACAGCAAAGGAATTCCATTGTTCACCAATTCACTTGAATCAAATCTGAAGGCCAGAGTGAGAGTATAAAAAGACAGGAAAAGTCTGTTTTTATTGTTGTTGAGATGTAATGTGACAGTTCCTCCAGGATGATACGCCAGACCACTGACAGACACACACAGAGCCGACCGACTGGCCAGTCAGTCAGCATACAGCCACTCTGTCTCTGTCCACCGTAAT
Source organism: Alosa sapidissima (assembly GCF_018492685.1). Taxonomy (NCBI): domain Eukaryota; kingdom Metazoa; phylum Chordata; class Actinopteri; order Clupeiformes; family Clupeidae; genus Alosa; species Alosa sapidissima. Next base: position 29,079,043 of record NC_055958.1, on the reverse strand, counting down.
AACTGGACTATTGCAATGCTACACGCAGTGCAAACACATGAGGACTACTTCCAGACCTGAAGATCAAGCTCAGGGGTAAGGATAAAAGCCGCCCACCAACACGCACACGCACACGCACACGCACACGCACGCAATACAATGTCAAGTCTTCCATCATAACCCATTGGGGACAGATCTCACTTTTAACATGTCACATTGAGGAGATAAGGAGAGGGATTGTTTTGGCACTTCTGAATTGTAGTCATGGTGATGAGCTGCTCGTTGACTTTGCTGCATCATAAGAACTAGAAAATGTGATGGTTTTGGTTGCAGTCACCTCAAAGTTTTACACCACCAAGCAACAAACCGACAGTGCATCAGACAAGACTATTACCTTAGAAACATCTTTGTAAGACTAAATATAAATGTCACTTGTGACAGAGAAGACATCCTCAAATGTGCAGAGCTTTGCCTTGAATTGTTTTGCAAGTAAGAAAGAAAGAAAAAAAAGCTACCCAGTGGAGCATGGCCTATCTATGGCTGCCAAAACGCAAAGATAAGAACAGTGTTGAAAAAAAAATTGAGGCAAGATTCAGAGATTTACAATACAGCATTGGTTTCAGGTCAACAGGCATCACTGAACATAAGCCTAAGCTTAACCAGCACAGAATTAAAGAAGCACTGAGCTGGTCCTCGCCCTTGCTTCAGATGCGACAGAGAGAAATGTTACATAATGCAGAAATACAACAATCACACAAAATATAGCGCTCCTCTCTACAGGGAGGGAGTTGAGAAATCATTTTTTGGGTTTGGAGACACAGGAAAGGGGGGGAAAAAAACATACTGCAACACAATGAACATGGAAGAACTAAACCATTTGAATGACTTTGTTTTCATAGTTTTGGCACCGGTGGAGAACAATTCTATTGTGAAGCATTCTTCAGCACAACGTCTAAGGCACAATCTACATTACTTTACACTTGCAGGGCTTGAGAAGCTGGAGTACTATCACAGATGGTGCCTTCTCATACAGTGCCATGTTCTATTGAGTTTTTTTCTTTTTCTCCTTTTTGGTTGTTTTTAAGTGTTTTTTCCCCCCTGACATATGATACATTCATCTTACATCAGGATGTAGTACATCACACATTTCAGCAAATCAAAGTAATTACAGATACAGTGATTGTCCATTTTTTTTTTTTTTTTTTTTAACGATTGGCATACCGTTGTGAGTGTCAGAATGAACAAACGCAGTACAGACGCAGTACTGACAGTACTGCACTCCACAGAGTCAAGCTCATGTCCTCAGGAGGTTCCTCTTAAATCCTCCTCTTTCCTTGGGAACAGGTCTGCGTACACTAAGGTAACTAGTGTGAACCCGTCTTCAACAGACGCCACATGTGTGTCTGGCATGATCCGTCTTTTAAGTTGATGTTGTTTGGGATGGCTGTTGGTGGTGTTGGTGGTGGTGTTGTTGACATCTTCACAGGAAGACAAATAGTCAAAAAGAAGACTATAGAATCCGACACGGAAAAGGATTGGAAAGGAGGGATTTATACCAAAAAAAGTATAGAGCATAAAGGGAGGAAGAGAATGAGAAGTGATTTGTAACAGGGATGAAACTGCTGCATACCAGTGCTGTCATGAGCTCCTCCAGGAGGGTCCTAAGGAGTGGAGAGGGAGGCCCGGGATTGGCCCTCCGAGACAGCCATCCCTCCATGCTCTACAGCTGAAGCATTGGAGGGGGACCATATGCGTATCGCAGCACAACACACACACACTCTCTTTCTTGTGTGATGCGCCATGAGCGAGCACGCACACAGACACACACATTACTCTCGCTCGCTCTCTCTCTCGTACACACACACACACACACACACACACACACACTCTCTCTCTCGTACCACACACTGATCTGCATACACTGTAGCATACACACGTTCATGTTCATATTCAGCGTGCAGACAGTTGTAAACAGTGTATTCCCTTTTTCAGTGAGTATGATAGTATGGTATCCAGTTATCATACTTGTAGGATTGCTCTGAGCCCAGAGGTTTTTTTTTTTCCTCTTCTAAATGACAAGACTGCTTTGGGAGCGACACAACATGTGCCACCAAAATGCACCCATCAAGCACACAGGAAGCTGAGAGATAGGCCAACAGTCTCACATCCTGCTACGAAAGTCGGCTAGAGAGATCTTATGCCACGAGAGCTCTTTGTGGAGAGCCAACGTAGCAGTAGGTATGTCCTGTAGTCAGTCTCTCTCTCTCTCTCTCTCTCTCTCTCTCTCCTCTCTCTCTCTCCTCTCTCTCTCTCTCTCTCCCTCTCTCTCTCTCTTCCTCTCTCTCTCTCTCTCTCCTCTCCTCTCTCTCTCTCTGTGTCATAAGTATTAATGTCACTCATGTCCCATATCACAGCAATCAGACACCAGATGCTTGGCCTGAACAGTGTTCACATGTGGGTGTCCGAGAGCAAAAAGGCTTCAGTGAATCCCCTCCAGATCCACCATTTTTTTTTATCTGACAGTCTCACAAAAAAAAAAAATCAACGTTCATCTTTGGGAGGAGAAACACAAACATACACATTCGCATAATTTTCAAGTATTTTTGAATAAAGCGAGATATGTCCTTTCAGCTGGAGGCAATGGATGCCCAGCTTCAATGTCAACTTAAAACGACGACAATAACAAAGGTGAAGAAAACTATGCATGTGGCACAGGGCAGGTGAAGATGCTCTGGAGTAGGAGGAGGAAGAAGAGAGCATTTCTCTGAGGATCAGAGAAGAGGAAGAGAGAGAGAGAGGGAGGGAGGGAGAGAGAGAAGAAGGAGAAAAGAGGTGAAGACAACACCCACACACTGAGTAAGTGTCTTCCCACCACCGTCACCTCCGCCTTCCACACACACACACACACCTCAACCCATCCAGTCAAGGGGAGGAAAAGAGAGAGAGAGAGAGAGAGAGAGAGAGAGAGAGAGAGAGAAAGAACTAGTGTGAAAGAGAAAAACAGAGACAGTGCAACAGCCAAAAACAGAGGGGAGGAAAATGAGAGTGAGAGATAGACAGAGAGAGTGAGAAAGACAGACATGGAGAGAGAGAGAGAGACAGAGAGAGAGAGAGAGAGAAAGAGATAGAGAGATGGGTGGATGGAAAGAGAGGGAGGGAGGGAGTGGAGCTCCAGAGCTCTGTGACAGGGGAGACAGCACCAGAGAACCTGCCAAACCTCCCACACAGCCTATCAAACCCACTCTGTGTCCAGCTCTCCCACCCTCCCCCTCCTCATCACTCGCTCTCTCTTTCTCTCCTCCTCTTCCTCCTCCACCCCCGTGCCAGACCAACACATCCCCTCCTAGAGTCACCTCCACCACCATTATGCCGCTTGCAAAACACACACACACACACACACACTGATTCCTCCTGGCTCGGTCCTCACAGCTTCTTGCCGGTGGTGGTTGACGGCGGCGGCCTTGGCTTTGCCGTTGGGCTTGATGTTGGTCAGCTCCACGTCGCCAGAGGCGTCGGCGGGGCAGCGTGCTGCGCATGCGCTCAATGGTCTTCTGGTAGGAGGCCTTCTCCTGCTTCCAGCGAGCGAATCAGATGCTTCATCTTGCTCTCGCGGGACAGGAAGTTCTCCATGTTCACCTCCAGGCTCTGGATCTTCACACGCGCCGCCTGGGCCAGGAGACCGGGAGAGGGCGAGGAAAAAAAAGACAGAAGGAGACAGAAGCAAAAGAGGAAGCAAAAAATACCGGACATGAGGGGGGAAAAATACCGACATGAGGGGGAAAAAAAAATGAAAACATGGTGTCTATACCACTGTTGTGCTAGTAACACCTGACGCTTATGCCAGCTGAGCCACAGAGACTGAGAGAGATTGAGGGAGTGTGATTAAAAGAACCCCATTCCACATCAGCTGGCACAGAGCGACCACTTCCTGTGACATCATTTCAACAGAGAGAGTAGCTCGGACAAACACACAAGCAATTTTCTCTGGGAAATCTCTCTGCGCTCAGTACACACACACACAAAATAACTAATCAGGAAGGGGCTGAGCAAGAAGGAAGTGATCGATGGCTGATGACAAACTCTTTGCTCACCCTCCTCCTCGTCTCCTCATCAGCCCGCGGTGCGTGAGGTGAGCTCAAAGGCACGGGCACTAATCTATACCTGAGTCACTGCTATGACCTCAAGTCGAGGGAAGCTCCCAGTGCTCACATTCTCTAATTTAGTCTTCCTGCAGTGAGATTTTAAGGTTGCGCTCTAGTGCCACCTATTGGCAGGTTAAGGAGCAAACACAATGGAGGAGACTAATGTACCTTGGATGAAGTGTTACAAGAGGTTAGGTATGTGAACGTTTTACTCTGTGGGTTAAGTGCATGAAATAGTATTTCTGAACTTGTATTGGAATAAAAAAAACAGCTATCCAAAAAACAAAAAATGTGCAATCCACCACTAACCTGAGGGGGTATTAACTCATTGAATGCCAAGCTGTTTTCGGGAAGCTTTGTCCTAGAGTGCCAGCAATCTAGACCATTGTTGATAATATTTTGTACAGCCACAGCATATTCTGTGTTATAGCTATGAACACATACAATAGCTCGTTTGAAAGGTGAGACTTTAAGCTCTCAGTGGGTGCAAACCGTTGTATTTCCACACGCCTCTGTTCCTGAGAAATCCCAAGCTAAACAGTGGCTAGTTCTCATCAAATTTTTTTTCTAGAAATGGAGATATAACGTCTTTCATGAAATATGAAGTGTTGCCTGTAAAGTTTCCGGGAAGTGACCTGGCAAGACTGCCACCTAGTGATAGACCCACGAAAATGGCCTGGTTTTGAGCTGATGTGCATGCGTCACTGATTCGACCCAAAAGCGACAACCGAGTTATGATAAAATGTCCAGATTGTGCGTTTTCATCGTCATATATTTCATTTCCATTCATCACAGAGTTCCCAAAATCACATATAAGATGTGTTAGAGTGTCTAGTTTCGTAATTTAAAAAAAAAAGCTAAAAAACGTAATATCTATGTTTTTGGCACTCAACGCATGGGAAGGAAAAATGTAATATTAAGTTTTGGCACTCAATGAGTTAACATAAACACATACACAGATTACCACATTCTAAAGCACCTAATGAATATGTGCACTTGGAAACACTAACCACACACCACACTCACACTCACACTCACCTGGAGTTTCTCCAGCAGTTCCATGTTCTGCTTCTTGAGCTGGGCGTTGGACTTCTCCAGCTTATCCAGCCGGTCAGCATCCTCTGAAGGGTGTAGTAGTGTCTACCATCTCATCCTGCAAGACGTGGTACTCCACCTCGTACGCATGCAGCTGCTTAGAGATGTCCATCTCAGTAGCCTGACCACAAAACACAAGACACACACACACGTCATAAAGCTTGCTTTCAGTGTGATGATGAACATCTGTGAATTTGTTTAATTACGTCACAGATACGTCACCCCTACCACACAATACAGATATCACAAAACTATGTGAACAATGTGAGCAAATGGTGGGCTATACCAGCACCCTCAAGGAATTGGCTATAAACGTATTCTGAAATTGAAACTAAACAAACAAACAACAAATACAGACACATATTGTAAAACCACCAATTGCCAACCCTTTCGTTTGAAAATTCTAAAACAACAATGTTTTTTAATACTTCAAAATAACATTTGATAGATGAACCTTACATTTTTTCAGTAGCCATTGGTGTGTAGATTTGAACAAAATCTAGTTTGGTTCTTACCGGGGCTTTTACTGCCTGAAATATCCGATTTTGTTTACCACGCTCGGAGTTTAGTGCTGGGCTGGTGGGTGCATATTTCCAACTTTCTCACGGCACATCAACGGTTAGACTGAGAATTCTCGTCGCAAATCAAAATTCACTGGAGCTCCAAGTGGATTTGCACACGTAGCCTTACAACACTGTTTACAGCTCTTCGAGTCACGGGTAAAATTTAATTTTTGGTACATAGCTAATTTAGATACACTTATGGTGTGGGTCCTTTCGTTTCTTGAGGAATCCATTCCTCTTTTGTTAAGGACAAATAAATGATCCACAGAGTTCCAGAGGGCCCCTGACTCTAACTGCCATGAGGCTAAGGGTCAGAGACAGTGTGTCACAAGATTGGAAGCTACGGTACACTGCACTTCTGCTTCTCAAGTGACAAACACACCCAGGAGAAGAGCTAGCACACACTGCTGCGTAGCCGCCGCCTGGAGAGGCTTCAATGACTGTAGAGCCGATCATGATGGGCTGTAGCATGGAGCTCACCTTTCTGACAACATATCTACAAAGCAGTGGAATAGTGTGTGTGTTCGCAATGCATCGTTGCAGTGTTGCATCTTGATAAAAAAGAAATACAATACGAATTGTGGGGTGTAACAACGCACTGTAGAATTTCACGGTTCAAAAAATTATAAATGTCTATTACAAAATATATAATACTTCTAGGCCTAGTTCTTGTGAAAACATATAACTAGCTTTGTGAAGTGATAACTTTTGCATCTTTCACTAGGAAGGAATACATAAGTTTAAAATTCTAGTTTCATTTCAGTCCTGCTCTGTTGAATAGGCTGTATGGTGACTATCTAATCGTGAGCCCTTGAATCGTGTATCAAATCGAATCGAATCGTGAGTTAACTGTATAGTTACGTGCCTAGTCGTGTGTAGTTTATTTGTAGTCATGTGTAGTTTGTGTGTGTCTATCTTTGCACGTTTGTGTGCATGTTTCCATGTCAGTGTGTGTGGGCATATAGTATGTGTGTGAATTTGTGTGTGTTTTCTTGCCACGAATACCTTAGAGATGATCTGCTCCATCTGGGCCTGACTGAGGGAGGGGCAGGCTGCTCTTCAGATAGTCCCACAACGGTCTCAAAGCTCTCGCACTCCACTATCTCCCCCTCGTGACTGCTCAGCATACACAGAGCCACCTTAAAGATCACCTCGGTGCCCTGCACAACAGCAGGTCTGCAACACACACACACACACACACACACCAGAATTCAGGGGAAGTGCTTTGTCAGGTCTATTGCACACATGACTATGTTGACAGAAGTTCAGTAGTACTTCTACAAAACAGATAAAAGCATACATGCAAAAACATCCATATCCACACATAGTCCCTGAGCCAAACAAAACTGCACTAATGTGCATATAAAACACAGAACCTCAAACAGAAAATGCCAATGTGCTAAAATGGCAAACGGAAAAAACAATCACACTAAATAGAAATGAATAGCCTCCTCTCCCCACCTAACAGTGCGTAAGAATGAACATTGAAACTTGAAGCTGCCTGCTTTGAGAGGCATCTTTCTTTCTCTCTGTCTCTCTGTGTCTCAGACACACACACACACACACACACACACACACAGAGTGTGTGGCGTCCTTACCGAGGACGCGGGCAACAAAGCCGAGGGGGAACTGGGAGGCGAAGAGCGTGAGGAACCAGGGCGGCGGCATACAGGCTGGGGCAGATCTCCTGCTCCTCCAGGTGGTTGTAGAGCGGCCGGTGGTAGTCGTGTAGTAGCCGCGACAACTGGTACATCTGAATCTGAGGGGGGCGGGGGGAGAAGAGCCAGAGTAAAAGAGAGGAGAGAGAGAGAGAGAGAGAGAGAGAGAGAGAGAGAGAGAGAGAGAGAGAGAGAGAGGAGAGGGAGGGAGGGAGGGAGGGAGGGAGGGAGGGAGAGAGAGAGGAGAGAGGGAGGAGAGAGAGAGAGAGAGAGAGAGAGAGAGAGAGAGAGAGATAGAGGAGGGAGGGAGAGAGAGAGGGAGAGAGAGAGAGAGAGAGAGAGAGAGAGAGAGAGAGAGAGAGAGAGAGAGGGAGGGAGAGAGAGAGAGAGAGAGAAGGGAGGGTTTTAAAAAATGGAGTCAGGGAAAAGGAGGAGGGGCAAGAGGAGGGTGGACTTTGGACGGAGCTGGCAAATAGGCAGCCTGACACCCAGTAGTCCCGGGCGGCTGGCGACCTCCCTGGCAAGGCTGAGGTTACACATTCTGTCAGCACACCTGCCAGGGCACGAACACCACAAGGAGAGACCTGCCGGCTCGCCACACACAAAGCCTGTTGTATTGGTGGCTGGCTGGTGCAATGCTAGTACAAGAGTTAGCGAGGCACAGGTGTGGTCAGGTGAGGGGTGTGTGTGTGGGGGGGGGCAAAAACTTCAGCAAACTCTCTTATTGTTTACACTGCGTCTGAGTCACTCAGGTTGAAACATTCCACCTTGGCAAATGGCGGCTCAGTTTGAAAATGCTTCTTGCTGTTGCAAGAAGTGAGTCATTCTTTCTTTGTTTACTGTGAACTGTGCGTGGGTCTCTAATGCACCAGAGGCAGTGGCTATTTACCTGTTTGCTTACGGATAGAAAACCGACTGGCCACAAAGGAGTTTAAGGAGATTTAACTAAAGAGAGAGACTTCTGACCATTTGTTGTGCAGACAAAATGAGAGATCATGTGTGAGAATGTGACCTCCAAATATGTCAGGGTGTTCAGGGAGGATCCCAAACACACACACACACACACACACACGCACACGCACACACACCCACACAGGCTTACCTGCAGAGAGATCATGTCAGGGCGGTACTGGCGTCGGAAGCCCAGGTCATACATGAGGAACTTGAGCATGTCGAAAGCCTGCTCCTCGCTCATGTGCAGCAGCAGCACGCCAGCCACGAAGCTGATGCCCTGGCAGTAGCCCACCTCCGTGTCCAGCAGGGAGTAGGCCTTCAGCAGGTTATACAGCGACAGCTGACCCGCGCCCAGTTGGGTGCTGAAGTACGGATGTGTAGGGAACGTCCGGCCTGAGAGAGAGAGAGAGAGAGAGAAAGTGTGAGTGAGTGAGTGAGAGAGAGGGCAATAAAGAAGGGTCAGTGACAGTGTGAGATACTGTATGATTTATGCCAGAGAGAGAAAGAAAGAGAGAGAGATGACTACATCTGTCCACAGAGATCATTGGCTCCCCCTGTGGCAATGGAAAAAATACTGTTGACCATAAACTCAGTTAACAAAAGATCAGGCTACAGCATTGAAGGAAGAGTCCCTTTTCTGGTTTGTTTTGGATGAACCACTAACTACTCGGTGAGTTGCACAGTTTTGAAAACGAACAGTAAGGGTTGTTTTAAGGACATGTTTGTGCATGCCCATAGGCAGCCACTCTGAAATAGTCAAAGGCGATTCAAAACGAGTCAGAAAAGTCGAGACAGGACCCATCGTCGAAATTTCGGTGTCCACCAAGCCAGTTCATCCAAAACAAACCAGAAAAGTGCTAAATACCGGAATTATCCTTTAACATTTGGAAATATAGTCCAACCTGCACTTACACATGCATATGATGTGTGATAACAGTCTAGCAATTCTATAAAAAAATGTGAATCCAAACCCTAACCCTGTCTCCTGACCCATCTTTTCCAGACATCCATAGACCAGCCTTCCAGCTCAATGCACTGACCAATACTGGTCCGCTACTCTGGTGTCCTGTATGTAGTCCGCAGCTGAGCGCTAGTTTACTAACCCCTAGCTGAGCGCTAGTTTACTAACCCTTGCCGGCCCCCTGGTGTGACTGGGTGGTGCAGGTGTAGGTGTACGTACCCAGGTCAACGAGGATGGCGTGCTGCTGGGCGGTGAGCTGCTTGAGCAGGTCCTGGTAGGCCGTGTCTGGGGGCACCTGGCGCGAAGGAAGACGGTACCTCAGACGGTGCTGCTGGGACAAGATCAGCCACACCTCACCACGCCGGCTCTTGGGCACTCCTGCAGGGAGACAGAGAGAGAAAGAGAAAGAAACGATTTATATATCACACATTGTAGGTGTTTGTTCTGTGTGTAGGCCTGAAAAACTGCAGTTCTGACTGAAATGGGAAACAAAGTGGCTTGGACGGGACCAACCCGGATCATATATTAAGTCTATTCCAGCCAATCATTGTATTGCTTCAGGATCACAGAATGGAGGCGTGTAATTTGATTGGTTGCCAATCTTGCCAATCTTTCGCCAGAATCCCAGACTGATCCTTCATAATGAGCTAATGAACAGCCCATCATGGCCACTTTCTATGGATACAGACATTGCAGCTGTACAGGAACAGGGCGATTAACACTGAACACTGGACTGGACTGTAGTGGACCAGAGGCTATGGACAGCCCTCAGATGGCCAAACACTCACCCTGGCTGAGGATGGACTGGAGCTCGTCCTTATCCCACTGGACCTTAGCTCTGCAGGGGACACTTAGCTTCTTCTCCCAGAAGGCCTGGATGTCCTTAGAGTCTTGGCCCAGTTCCTGGTAGTCCAGTTTCATCTTGCGAATGTGCAGCTCATCTCGGCTGGCTGTGGGAGAATGTGAGGGAGAGATGTGAGGGAGAGATGGAGGGAGGGAAAGAGGGAGGGAGAGAGAGAAAGCAAAAGAGAGCATGAGAGAGAGAAACAGAGGGAGAGAGAAAGGGGTGGAGGGAGAGATTAAACAAAATGTTGTGACACAACTTGTCATTTCTGTTACCGAAATGACTGTCACCATAGATAAGATGAGACCATGGTCCCCATGGCAATCACAGCGCTAGATCATACACCCTTGCGCTCAAGCAAACTCTCACCAGAGGTCCAAGCTCTACTAGCTGTGCACTCTGCATGCACCGTCTGCTTAGTGCTGCACAGAAACACACACACAGATGAACAGAGACTGGGCAAGGACCGTTACCATTTTCTTATCTCCAAGCTACTTTCTCCTTTCTCACCCAGAAGACAAAGAAAACAGCCATCTCAGCATTTCAGCACATTTCCAGTTATCAACTTTCACAGAGCTTCAAAGCACTCAGTGCTACAGTGAAAGTCCATATTGAAACTGAGGGAGTTGGAGCCTTTTTCTTGAAACAGACTCCTCATGTCAATATTAAATAAACTATAAGACAAGCCACACACAGCAGGCTCTATGGGGCGGCTTCTTAGGTTTGCCATGCTGTCTACAGCGAGGCACACAGACAGTCGACATGAAAGCTCTCTTACAATTCTTACCTTCTACTTAAAGGGACAGAGACATCACACTTAAGTTCCTCAGAAACACCTCCACACAGACACACAGGGGGGAAAAAAAAGATGTTGGGATGACGTAAATGACACAATACTCCATTATGTCTATAGAGGGCAGTGTTTGAACAATCTTTTTTTGAGAACATTCATGAGTTGTGTACATTCCCACACATTTGAAATCCCTTGGTGACCAATGATCTCAATCATAACACTGGCTGACCAGGGCACCAAAAAGCCCAAGAAATTGGGCGCCTGAAATCCTCAAAATGAGTTCTTGGAGAGGGGGAGACCGGTCAATCTAAACATTCCTGTCCGAAAATAGTGTCGCTCCAGAGCCTCGGACAGAGGCTTAAGCATTTGACCCTCTAGAAAACTAGATGTACTGCATAGCGGTACAAAATATGACCGCCGCTCAGTCCTGTACATCCTTTCCGCGAAAATAAATCACACTAATCAATGTCTCCATCTTTTACTCCATCCCCCACTCTTGAAACTTTTGTGTATGCTTGTTTGGCATGCCTGTGTGTGTGTGCGGCTGCACAGAAAGTAGCCTACTGGCGCTGAAAAGGTGAATAGATTGTAGAATAGCCAAAGAAGTTGTAGCATTGTTATAAAACCTTTAAAATCTCTAAACAATCACAAGTAGGGCAGTTCATCACAGTTCATCCATTGCAACTGGATTGATGAAAGGTCACTTACACCTGTAGGCTACGAGGCAAAAAGCAAAAGGTATCAGCATAATGTTATATTTTTATTTATGTATTTATTAATAAACAAAAACATCTCTGTCAGTTCCATGCCGTTTTCAACAGCTATCAAAAACAAAGGTAATTTTTGGATAGATGGATTTTTTGTGAATGTTTCTTCTTCTGCATAAGATTTTAGTCATCTTTAGTTCATGTAATACTTTATTGTCAATGCTTTCACCAGACCAAGCTCAATCTTTTAAGAAATCAAAAAATAAATAGCGGGCAGATCAGGCTGGCTTCACCCAGCTTAGTCCATAGGCGCCCGATATTGTTTAATTTTCCGATTGAGATATCCACGCTCTGGTTATTCTAAATGCAAAAATGCATCAGGGAGTTATGACAAAACTGTAACTAACAAACTAGATCCTAATAGAAAGCTGTTAGCTTCCCTAAGCTACAGGTAGGCCTATAAGGTAGGCCTATTTACAACATAAATTGTCAATAGGCTATGCTGGCGACACAAATAAAATCTCCTTTGGAAACCAATGGCTTACGCCTTACAGTATCAAGCGGACTTAAACTGCCATATCGTGCGAAAAGTTGTAATAAAATTCACGCAGCTCCATGACTCAAGGAAAACGCGAATGAAGTAGCCACTTCTAAATCGGACCCACTACACAGTAGCTTAAGGTGTGTTGCTAAAGCAGCCATAATGAAATGAAGGTGTCATTGTTTGGATACTTCACACACACGTGCTTTTTAATCTCACAGACTACAACTACCAAGATGGAATCAAAGCACATCGATTCCCCTCTCACACCCTGCACGCACTTAAAACAAAATAAACAGGCGTCTCAGTCTCACGCATGTATAGGCAAAACTGTATCAGACCGGTGTAACGTTGGTAAATCTTCCATTGCACAGAATGCTTTTTGTAGCACTTGCAACAAATGACAGTCAAAAGATACAATTACAGTGCTGCTATCAATTTGCTTGGTATAACCGCATTTATAGTTTTCTACAAATGCAATCAAATTAGCCTCCATCACTCAACCAACGCTAACGGTAACATTATTGTACCTAGGTCCTTATTGATATTATAAGATTAACGTACCTGCAGTAAAAGCCAAGCATGTCCGATAAACATTCTCAGATTTATTTCGGCTTCAAGAAGAAATGGGAACTAGAAAATGTAATTTCGAGGAAATTACCAGTGCATGAAAATATAAACATACTGTATATTAACATAAAATGCCAAACAAACTTTTATTTGGAAACAGTTGACAGGAGTCATAGTTGATAACAACTGACAGTTGAAATGGCTGAACGGTTCAATAGTTGAGTAGTTTAAATAGTTAAATTATTTAATAGTAAATTATTGTAGTATTAGTATTATTGTAGAAATTTTTCCGTAAAAGTCTAGTGGGGCTACATACCCACCAAATTTCATGTGCACCGGTGTTTCGGTGTCCCGGGTATCGTTGACCAAAAATTCAGGAAGTAGATGATTGGGGGGGGGACTTTGACAATCATTATATGACCGCTTCGCTAGCGGCAGTCATAATAAAGACTGGGCCGAAAGAGAAACACAACTTAAGAGAAGCCAACAACATGGCGTCTTCCATTCCTCTCTGGGGTAAGTCAGGGAGTGTGAAAAACTCCAAAAATATACAGTGTGCGTTTTAGAGAAATACCAGCAACGTGTGTGTGTGTGTAAGAGTGTGTGTGTGTGTGTGTGTGTGTAGTAAACTTGAGATCTGTGGCAGGTGTCAGTCTCTCTCTTATTCACTGTGTGTACCATATGATCCATCAGTGTCTAACAAACACTCCCTTCTAGATATGTGGTTTCAAGGCAAGTGTTTCCTCTTTGTTTTACCACACAATGTAATTATTGTGAAACAGGATACTGATAATACAGAGTCTCTGTGTGTGTGTGTGTGTGTGTTTATAGTAGCTTAGGGAAGCTAACAGCTTTCTATTAGGATCTAGTTTGTTAGTTACAGTTTTGTCATAACTCCGTGATGCATTTTTGCATTTAGAATAACCAGAGCGTGGATATCTCAATCGGAAAATTAAACAATATCGGGCGCCTATGGACTAAGCTGGGTGAAGCCAGCCTGATCTGCCCGCTATTTATTTTTTGATTTCTTAAAAGATTGAGCTTGGTCTGGTGAAAGCATTGACAATAAAGTATTACATGAACTAAAGATGACTAAAATCTTATGCAGAAGAAGAAACATTCACAAAAAATCCATCTATCCAAAAATTACCTTTGTTTTTGATAGCTGTTGAAAACGGCATGGAACTATTGTCTATTTGCATACACAAATCTAGCCAAAGTAAGGATAGTAAGGTGTTGGTAGAGTTACTGACCCTGCATACAGTCTTTGTGTTTGCATACATGTATACACAGATATCAGGCATTTGTGGTGGCTAGTGGTGGTTGACCTTTGCATGTTTGTGTTGTGTATTTGAAGTGAGTGTGTGTGTGTGTGTGTGTGTGTCTATATGTGTGTGTATCAACGTGTTGACATGTTTGTGTGTGCACATGCGTATGTGTTTGTGTGTGTGTAATATCTTCGAAGATAAGGTATCAGTAGTGTGTGTGTGCATATTTGAAACGTGTATGTGTGTGTCTGCGCATGTGTGCGTCAATGTGCTGACGTGTGTGTGAGTGTGTGTGTGCACATTGTTAGGATAGGTAGGATAGATGCACAGTAGATTAGACCTCCAATTTCCCATCCCATCCATAAGAGGGGGCGTTGGCTTACCTACGGGCTGCTCATTGGCTCATTAGACTTTTAAACAGCTCAGGTGAGTAGTGGTGGGGAGTCACTGTTTGAACGGAGCGTTTGCCGACTCTCTGATGGAGTGGTGAGTTATCTTTGCTGTTTTTGGGAATCGCATTTGAAAATTTGCCCTGATCAAGGCTGGTCGGGCACACGTGGGCCTGTAGCCTGCGTTGGCGGAGTCTTGAGGGGTAAGCGAGAGTTCCCATCACACGACTAGCTTCAGACACTCTTACTATCGCAGCTGTGCTACACACATTTTATTGTGTGTGTGTGTGTGTGTGTGTGTGTGTGTGTGTGTGTGTGTGTGTGTGTGTGTGTGTGTGTGACTACTAACCCTCCAGGCGCTGGTTCTCCTTCTCCATGCGCAGCAGCAGGATCTGCTGGTGGATGGCCTTCCTCCACAGGGACCGATACTCTGCCGGGCTGCGGCGACCTCCCTCCCCCGAGAAGGGCTCCTGGTCTGGGGACAGGGGGTCCTGCTCCAGGGCACGGGGAGACAGTGGGAGCAGCTCACGGACATCCATGTCTTTAAGAGTCACCCAGGCAGCAAGGTCATAAGGGCAAGAGAATGTTTTAGAGTATTCACGTATGAACATACAAAAATGCATACATACATACTGTACATACATATATGCATTAGTACATACTGTATATACATAGAGAATGACCACTCTGAACACTTAAAAGCAGTGGTGGGTCTGTCATCTGTAGGTGTACATGCATGCATTCTCTCTCTCTCTCACACACACACACACACACACACACCTGGGCAGTTCATGGAGCCCTGTTTGTTGAGGGGCGTAGCGACCCTCAGGAAGATCTTCTGACGC
Organism: Alosa sapidissima; assembly: GCF_018492685.1. Classification (NCBI taxonomy): domain Eukaryota; kingdom Metazoa; phylum Chordata; class Actinopteri; order Clupeiformes; family Clupeidae; genus Alosa; species Alosa sapidissima. The sequence continues at coordinate 29,063,734 of NC_055958.1, read as the reverse complement.
CAGGAGACTCTGCGTGGGGTGTTTGTGGGTGTTGTCAGGGAGTCAATGCTGCAGCCCGACAAGGTCCTCTTCCGGCCCTCTCCATTACTGACGCACAAACACACACACAATCAGTCAATACAGCACACACAGACATGGTCATTGTATTTAGTGGCTATAGAAAATAAATACTGACACAGACAAGACAGACAGACACTGGTTGTTACTGTACACTCATGTCAGTGCTCTCTCAAGCTCTCACACACACATTCACACACACACAGATTTGAGGTAATCTTACACCAAAACAAGATAGATAGATAGATACTTTATTGATCCCTAGGGGAAATTCAAGGTCACAGTAGCCTACAGACAACATTCACACACACATTCACTAACAGCAGAAAAAGTAATTAAAAGTATATAATATAAAAAACACAACTAAGCAATAAGGACTGTAGAAGATAAAGAATATACTAAATATACTAAAATACAAATTATACTAAATAAAAACTTAATCTAAATCAATTCTAAAAAACAGTATCCACATATTGGGTGATTAATCAATCAGGTGCGCTTGCAATGACTGAAGCAGGGACTGAGCCTGTGTGCATAAGGTAAGGTAAGGTGCTCTTTGTGAATGAGTGTCATGGTGATGGTGCAAATGAGTAAGTCAAACAGTGCAACAGTGCAAGAATAAAGTCTATATATCTATATATAAACTAGATGTACCGCAGAGCGGTACAAAATATGACCGCCGCCCAGTCCAGCACATGTTTTCCACAAAAATAAGTCACGCTGAAAGGCATATATGATTCTAACTGTCTCACTGAATTGCATTATGCACACTCAATTCTCACTGGTATCTGCTAGACAACAAGTACCAAAACATGATTAGTTCATAGATTTCACATGTAATATACATTTTATACAACCCCACCCCCATCTTGCCTGTTCATAATTCTGAGAAATTCTTGAATTGTGTGCATGTGTGCGTGTACATGTTTATGTTTATGTGTGTGTGGGTGTGTGTGTGTGCGTGCATGTGCATGTGCTTGTGTGTTTGCCTGTTTATGTGCCTGTGTGTGTGTATGTGCATGCATGCGCATATATGTCTACTGTGTGAGTATGTGTCATACGTAGGATTACTGTGAATGTATGTGTGTGTGTGTGTGAGTGTGTATCTGTTTATGCACATGTGTGCATATGGAATGGGTTTACATGACCCCTGGAGGCAAACATACGCAAAAAATTGGTCATCCTAGGTCCTACAGTTCTCAAGATATTCACTGAAAACTGTGTCTGCCCTACCCTCCTTTCGGGGGGTCCAGTCCAGCGGGGGGGGGGGGGCTACAGATCAAAACGAAAAGCGATGGTTCCATGCTATCCATGTGGGGTTACATGCCCACCAAGTTTCGTGTACCCCGGTCTTTCAGTGTCCCGGGAATCCTTGTTGGTGTACGGTCACTAAATGTACACATAAATTATTTTATTGTAAGGCCCACCATGAACGAAAATCCACGAAACTTGGCATGCATTCGGAGGGTGTCATAATGATCCTACACTCTCAATTTCGTGCAGTTTTGACCATGTCAGCCAGAGATTGCATATGTGCTAATAAAGCACGCAAACAGTGAGGCAGAAGACAATGGTAAAGTGGCTAGTGGACAGACAGTTCAAGACATGGAGGTGGTGAAGAGGCAGACAGACTATGCGGAGAAGTCTATTTCTCCTCTTCCCTTAAGTGATGCATTGAACAGTTCAATGGCCCTGGGGATGAATGACTTCCTCAGTCTGTCTGTTGTGCAAGGCAGTGAGCGAAGTCTCCAGCTGATCAGGCTCTTCTGCTTAACAATAGTGCTGTGGAGTGGATAACACTCATTGTCCAAGATGTTGATCAGTTTGTTCAGGGTCCTTTTGTCAGATATTGAAGTGACGCATTCCAGTTCAGCTCCCACTACAGAACCAGCTTTCCTTACCAGCCTTACGCATCCTTCTTCTTTGTGCTTCCTCCCCAACATACCACTGCATAAAAGAGGACACTGGCAACAACAGACTGGTAGAACATCCTGAGGAGCTTGCTGCACACATTGAAGGAGTGCAGCCTCCTCAGGAAGTACAGCCTGCTCTGCCCTTTCTTGTAGAGTGCGTCAGTGTTGGCTGACCAGTCCAGTTTATTGTCCAGGTGGAGACCCAGGTACTTGTAAGTGCTTACGACCTCGACATTGACCCCATCAATGGAGACTGGTAGCAGAGTGGGCTTAAACGTCCCACATACTCGACGCACCCGACCAGTAGCGCGACAATGTGACGTCACAGAAGCGCCGTAACCATTTATACTCGCGCGTGGTGGTCGCAACACTAGTTGCAATATTCTCCTGAACAGAGGTGTCGCTGTTGTGAAAAGACTAACATTAACTACTTACACAGCAGAAGAAGCTGCAGTAAGAAACACCAGTAGCTAGCCTCTGTGATGGTACTTCAGACTTTGGTTGCTACTATTCACAACTACCATCATCATTATCATGTAGTTTCCAAGGTGTGTGCACAGGTAGATAGATAGATAGATAGATAGATAGATAGATAGATATATAGATAGGTACTTTAGTCATCCCGAGGGAAATTTTAATAATTTAAACAGTTTAGTTAGCTGGCTAGCTAGCTAGCAGCTGGCTGAGTTTGTGTAATTTCCTGAAGTGGAAAGAGATTTTGTTCAGGCCTTAATAGATATCCTTTGTTTGAAAAGAAATCGTTTCTATTCTTTCCTCTTAATTCCATGTGTTGCAACTCTCACTGGTAACTTTGTTAACTTATCCAGCAAACTATTAAAAATTCACGACTGTAACAAAACACTGCAACTCGCTTGCCCTCGAACTAGTCCATCTTCCTGTTTCCGCCTTGTCGCGCTCGTCTGAATAAAAATGAGTGGTGCGCTACCTCGCGCTACACGGCCAAAACCCTGGCGCGCCAGAGAGATCTACGTCATTTTGACGTCACATTGTCGCGCTACCGGTCGGGTGCGTCAGGTATGTAGAAGCCATTAGACCTGCGGAAATCCACCACCATCTCCTTGGTCTTTGAAGTGTTAAGTTGGAGATGATTGAGTTTGCACCATTGCACAAAGTCCTCCACCAGGTTCCTATACTCCTCCTCCTGCCCGTTCCTGATACACCCCACAATTGCAGTATCGTCAGAAAACTTCTGCATGTGGCATGACTCAGTGTTGTAGCAGAAGTCAGATGTGTACAAGGTGAACAGGACTGGAGAGAGCACAGTTCCCTGTGGCGCTCCGGTGCTGCTGATCTCAGTGTCAGAGAGACAGTTCTTCAGTCTGACGAACTGTGGTCACTCAGTCAAGTAATCTGTGATCCAAGCAAGCAAGAAAACACACAGACACGCACACAAAGACATTCTCTATATGGTAAGAATGTGCTTTGACATCAACTTGTTAAGGTGCCCAACCATCCCACCTGCAAAGTTATAACATGAAAGGCAACACATGTTTAACTATTTGTTAAACTAGTTGTTAATCTATTTGTCATTAGTTCACAAATACCTGCAAAGAGAAAACGTGTTAAGAGAAAACTGTACATGCAACAAAAATCTTGAGAAAAATGTGCATGTCATTAAGGGAAACAGATATAAAAGTCAATAGGAAACGTCAGTAAACCTTCAAGATGTTATTATGGTTGTAGTACATCTTGAAATTCATGATATGCTTTGTGTAACACGCAACAGCATGTAGAAGGAAAAACTGTAAGATTTTACTTGGATAGTTTATCCTCAAAGACTTCAGTATGTATAATTGTTGTTGAACAATTGCTAAATATCCTTAACCAAATCCAACCACTAACCTGAACCATAAATAGTAGTTAACAGAGTCAACAAATAGTTTCTTGATAATCTGAGCATGTGTAGATAGTCTGTGGGCAGACTGTCCAAGAACGATCAAACATACCACAGCTGGATGTCCTGTAAAGACTAAAGCATCTCAGAATAAAGATGAAAATAAGCATGTTTCCACCAATCCATGTGACCGGTCATTTCAGACAAAGTAAAGGCCCAATACCCTGCAGGTTAAGTGCCCTCTCAGACTTGGAAATGTGAATGGATGGTGGAGCAGGACGCAACTGACCCCAGGGGTCACAGAGCTGTCAGAGACCAGGAGGAAGCTACCGCTGGGCCAGTCCAATGTTGTCCATACAACAGTTCCTGAACCCTGGAGACCTTTTATTTGTCCTACAATGTCTGTCAGTGACAACTAACTTGTTTACCTCCCCCAGGTATAGACTCAGGGAAAAGGACGGGCATTTCAGCAACTCAAACTGATAAAAAAAGAATCGTCTAAAAAATAAATAAATCAGGAAACCCTGTGTCACACAAGCTCAGGGATTTGGGAGAAAACACTTACAAGGTCGACCCGGTTTCCCTATTCCGCAGACAGCGGCTTTGTGCTGTTCCATTAGTGACCTGTCTGGTGGCATTAAAAGCTGCACGACAAATACCATATGAATGAATGAATCAATTAATTAATAAATTAATGAATAAATGAAGGAATACCACCAGCCTGGTAGGTTCACATTTGAAATGGAAACACATTTGAAATGGAAATGTTACCCTTTACAAGTGAGAAAGCCTACAGCTGGTGCTAATGTATTCACACCCCTAACACAGATATCCAGGCTGAATAGGCATTAGCTAGAAGGAGAATTTAATGGCAATTTAGCTTTGTGCAAGCAGTTATCAGACTTGTGGAAAAGTACTACAGGCTGTCTGGTTGATGGTATGTCAGTTGGCACAAAGCCAAGTTAATTATCAGCTCATCTCAAGTGTGATTTCCTCCATTACAATCATAGAAACTCACCAGGCCTATTCCCATGGCAGCAATTTCATCCAACAGATCTACAGTTCTTGCAGTGACTGGTCTATAATTGGTAAGATTTGTTCTTTCTTCAGCAAGTTTAATAACGAGGCACTATCAGGACTTATGGTATCTAGGACTTAATTGATTAGCAAAATTAATCTGGCAAAAGTGAAATAAATCATTGTATGTGAAAAAAAAGCATGTTAGTTTTGAAGCTATAAAGATTAGCAAGCAAACCTGCAAACATGGAATCATTAGTACCCTTTACAGTGAGAGCGTTGGTCAAAAGTAGAATGAGCTGTGAAAACAACAACGCTTCAGTAGAGGGTTTAGAAGCACTGGCATGCACAACAAGCGGAGGGGGCTTTGTAAATGAGAGCAGTTCCCCTCAAGCTTCTGTTCTGGCTTCTGATGAAATCTAATAGAGAGAGTCCAGTGTGGCGTTCTGGAGAAGAGAAGAGTGACATAGAGCGACAGAGGGCCACTGTGATCTTTTATTTTTATTCTTTTACACAAAGAGCGACAGAGGACACGGTGACGGCAAGCACCTTTGGTTATCTCTGCAGGGACACACGAAAATGTCTGTCACTCCACTAACACCTACCCCACACACCCACGTCTCTGCAAACCCTCTTCCCAGCATAGCATTTCAGCGTGGTTAAAAAGCGCTGGCAGAGCTGGGGGTTGGGGGGGGGGGATGAGGCAGCATCGTGCCCCATCCCCTCTCACCTCTTGAGGGGCCCGAGGTCGGAGAGGGACCCGAGGGAGCCCAGCGAGCCCTGGTAAAAACTTTTCAGGAAGCTTGGGGTGGAGAAGGAGGGAGGGAGGCTGAAGGTGGACTCGCTCTCCGACACGCTGCGCTTTCGCCTGGGGGCCATCGGGCTGGGGGGAGGGGCACGGGACCAAAGACATAAAAGGCCACCAAATAGTCATTGGTTACATAGTCATGCTTCACAAAATCATCAACCACCAGAAACCATTTCAGTCCACTGTGCTAGTAAAAAGTTCAAAACAATGCATGTAATGTGCTGTATGGGATGAAGCCAGGAAGGCACAAAGTATTCAAATGAAAATGTAAAAGTTAAACAAGCAAAAGAATAAGAACATTAGGCTTCTATGTAAGTATATGGTGTGGTCATGCTGCTCACTTCAAACACATTCGTTTCAATGTTAAGTCAAGGAACTTGCACCTTTGAGAACACTTCTCTTCAGGCAGTATTCAGTATCAGCTTCAGTAGTAAAACAAAATGTATATAACAAAATCGGACTGCAAGCTGTCAACACAGTGAGAGTGAAGGAGAAAAAAAACAGCAATCGTGGTTTCACGAAGTAGCTGACATCCAGCCATCAGACATCAAAGGCTTGACTCAAGCTAAACCCAGCTGCTGACCAGCACACAAGTCACGGACGCATGATGGGTGACAAGGGAAGTGAGTCCCATGACTGCAGACAGGAAATGATGTGGCAGGAAGTGACATACCTGCCCTGGAGGAGCTCTGGGGCCACAGACTGCTGCCGGCGGAGCGGGGCTTTGGAGGTGTGGCTCTGGGCGTCGGTGAAGGAGATGCGCTTCTTGACGGGCGGGTGGCTAAAGGTGTGGGCGCGACGGCGGAAGGGAGCGGCCTCGGGGTCGTCGTCAAGGAAACCCGGCGGGGTTCCAGGAGGGGAGTCTCCGGGAGACTCGTCCTGCTGGGAGCAAAGACAACTGTTAGCAGCGGGATGGGAAGAATGTGTGTGTGTGTGTGTGTGTGTGTGTGCACGTACAGTACCTGTCTGTCTGTGTGAGGTTATATAGGAAACAAAAAACAACCAACCAATAGCAACAAAACATTCAAAAATATTTACCCTTCACACAACACTGAGACATTCATATAACAATGTAACATTCAGGTTCAAGGTTTGCAGCATTTCAGTTCAAAATCAGTGTTCTGTTGCATTCATGTCCACAATGAGCACACGTTGCAATTTGACACTTCACAGAGACCCTATTCACAAAAGTTGTGGTCAAGCGCCACATCATCTTCCCTTGAAGTCTACCCATGAGGCATACAGAACCTGAAAGCTCTTACCTCACCTGCGGCCTGTCCCTAGAACCAGTCTGGACCTAAGCAGCAGTGCAGAGAGTGAGGACCTAGCGTGTGTCTCTGTCCAGTCTGACTGTGTGTGCAAACTCTCTGATCTATTGTATGCTAATGGGTTGTGTCCTGTGACTCTGCACGTGCACACACCACACACACAGTGTAGCACTATGTGGAGGTGAACAATAGTGACGTTAACCTTGCTTACTACACAACCCACAGAGGAAGGCATTTCTGTCCTTTCCATCCCTCTGTAGCTTGTAGCAGAACTTCCTCTCTTCCAAAAGCAGCGCTCTCTGTTTCCTGCTTTGTGCACAACATCCCGACCCAGCGCTGCTGCTATGAGTCAGCAGTGTGAACACTAGGACCCAGGCTTAGGCCAGGGGGAAACACAGGCCACTGGAAACACACACTCACTCTCTCTCTCTCTCTATCACACACACACACACTCTGCTGTTTACATAACTCACACAAGCAGGCTCCACAAAGGCCCAAAAAGGGCAAGAGAAGAAGGGATCCAAATAAACAGGCTGGTTTTATTGAGAGGGACTGAGATGTGTTTGGCTGATGGCGGGTGAGAGCGGCTCTACGTGGTCTGCCATGAACTCAGGGGACTTGACTTGACTTGAACTTGAACTCAGCAGAGTGATTTTCAAAGTAAAAAAAAAAAAAAAACATGGTGTACCAAATTCAACAGCCAAAAGCATGACAATTACATTAACAAATCCCTTTCAAACATCAATTCATATAAGTCAGTATCTATCTATAAAGCAAGAAGCGTCTGTGTGTCTGTGGCACGCATATCTCGCTGACCGTTTGTCAGACTGACCTAAGATTTCGTATGTGGCTCGCACGTGGCACAAAGGTGTGCACTCTCGATTTTGAAGATTTTTGAATGCATATTTGAAAATATGCTTATTTACGTAGGACGTTTATCGCTGCACTGCACTGTTTCCAAGGGGACCAGTTTCAGGGGAGCTCCACCCCATCGTGTACTGACTGGTATGTCACAGAGGACATTTTTGGCCTTATCAGTGTAAAAGAAAATGCAGTTAAAACCCATTCTCCCCTATGCTCAACTTTGTTGGACTCCCTCTTATGAGGTCTTCACTGTGTCTGGAATGTTCATAAAATCAGTTATAAAAATATCTATTGTATTGTTCTATTGTAATTAAAGTTCATTTTTCAAGAAATCATTACTACTATCTTGCTTCATGTCCCTTCATTTGTCAAATGTTTTTTAACCTGACATATACACTTTAAGCAAATGTTGCCGAATGTCTACCACTCCCTCTCTGTGGAAAGTCTGTGTTAATTCTCAATGAAAGCAAAAATGGTCGAAAAAAAAAAAAAAAAAAAAACTCTTTTGAGTTGTGAGTGAGTCTGTGAAAGGAAGAGTGTGTGTGAGCTCCAGGTTGTTTGTGTCGCCTCTGGCAGCTTTAATCATTTTATGCCCCAGCTCACACCTGCCCTGCCCTCACCACAAAGACACCTCTCTCACAACCAGGCAGGAAACAGCTTCATCTGAGCTGCATGTGCGCAGTCTGCACCTGTTCTTCCCACAATTCAAAGCAATTCAACTGTGACATCAGGGCTAGACACCCTAATATTAAAGATGCAGTCTGTGATTGTGATTGAGGGTATTGATATTTGAGCTCAAAAGCCAAACACTGGATTTGAATGGCAACCTAGCTACTAAAGAAATATGCTGCTGACAGTGCTAGCAAGGACAAACTACGTAACAACCACTCTACAGGATGTAAAAACCCTGCGAGACACTAGTTTGTCTGTGAGTGATTGCTAACTTGCCGAGCAAAAGGGAGACGTCAGCTTACCTTCAACCTACTTCATTCCTTCTGGGCCAGTGCCTGAGCAGCCTTGCTTAACACCGGACGGTTTAAAGTTAGTTTATGCTCCTAAGTCTCCTGGTGGTATCCATAAACAAAGGCGAGAACAGTATCCAAATAAGTAATCCATAAGGCTGGGTGCCAACAACAGCATGGCCAAGGCAAAACAAACAGTAATGGTAGATAAAGACTAGTGTTCTGGAACAAACAGACAGCGAGCAGGCAAGAGACACGTGAGCCCAAGGGCCACACGCAGGTGTGCTATTTCACCTGCACAGGTAAAAGGCACCATCTGTGCTCCACCTGGACTTTAGTGATGTGTCTTATGATGATGTCTTAACCATATACCTTTGCCTACTGTTAAAAAAAAAGCAGCCTACGTGATAGAGAATGTAAATATGATGATGATGATTATCACTGCTTTGCAGAGTGGCTGTGGCATTCTGACAACAGAACGGAGTGAACTGAATACCACACACTCCTTACACTGGGCGATGTCCTCAACAAGCGGTTATCTTCTTTTATCAGCTTTCACCAACCATATTTTTGCCCCAAGGATGCAGCCTGGTTGACGTTATACAGCCATTGTACGCGACACTGGGCCAAAAACACACCAAGTGGGCACTACTTTCACAATCAGGGTTTCACAAGGCCTAAAAATGTAACTTTCTTGGAAATATTGTTTAATCTACATGTTCTTAGATGTGTATATGGATAATGTCAAGCGCTTACCCTGATTGTGAAGCTACCCAAGTACAGAAACAATCGACTTACACCTGCTATGGCTTAAACGGAGAACTGAGAGGAGATAGCGAGAGATATTTCTGGATTGTGCTCCTGGAGATGAATGTATGGATACTGTGCATCTGAGTGTCAGGATCTATTCCACAGCATTTATGTAGAGGATGAGAAACCACCCCCGATGAATGCGGTATCTTCATGAATTACACATTAGCATCATCCGTTCCACTCTAGAGGTGCTACAGAGAGCAGGAAGTTGAGACAACCATTACGGTTCCATTAGGTTGTTTCTTCTGAACCCACAGACATACCAATAATTCATAGCAGTCGGCGTGTTGCGCTGTTTTGCAATTCATGTCGGACTTCATTAGCTTGTACCCCAAACACAACATGCAGATCTTTGATGCCGT